>NC_030896.1:900000-1123606 GCF_001548555.1 Eremothecium sinecaudum | reverse complement strand
ACCGCTGAAAGACCCATACACCACACCGCTGAAAGACCCATACACCACACCGCTGAAAGACCCATACACCACACCGCTGAAAGACCCATACACCACACCGCTGAAAGACCCATACACCACACCGCTGAAAGACCCATACACCACACCGCTGAAAGACCCATACACCACACCGCTGAAAGACCCATACACCACACCGCTGAAAGACCCATACACCACACCGCTGAAAGACCCATACACCACACCGCTGAAAGACCCATACACCACACCGCTGAAAGACCCTCACTCATTCAAACTTATTCCTCAGCTACAAGACAACTACAACATTTAGCGTTTTAGGAACGCTAACCAGACCCATTGCTCGACTACGTCGAAGGCACGCTGACCATTGAGTCTCAATTACTGTCCCTGCTTAGCCAATGTTTGTAGATCGTCGACGCCAGCAACAGTATGCCAGTCCAACTCCATACAATATGAAAACAAATACTTAGATTTAGCATTGTAGGCACCGTTAGTAGGTTGCTGTCTGATTCTCCAGACTTTTTAAGTCTGGCCAGACAGCTCCAAGTGCCAGATATTTCAGCGTGCATTCGTGAACCTTGAAACATTTGAGCTCTTGTTATCATGCAGCGAAAGATCTATGGTACATATCAGGCGATGTATCAATAGATCAGTTCCAGAGCACCCAACTCAAAGGAAGTATATACGGTATAAAGCCTAGCAATGTAAACATCTTAAGCCATTAACTCTTGTACATGTCGGCTAACCTCAATACTATAAATAGTACAATAGACATGTACCCTCTAAGCCTAGAGCACAGGTTGAAAGACGCAATTCCAACAGTGTTTCCATCGTGAAGGCAATCGCTATTACGGAGATGACAGCTTAACAGCGACGTAGCTTAATATCCCAATACTAGTATACCGGAATCTGCCCGATGTGCTTAACCTCGCCTATTATTTTCAGCCAAAATATGAAGGCACAGTGAGGACAACCTCGCTCAAGCTGAAGATCTAACGACAAAGCTCATACGATAACAGCAACCGTCTATTTTTATTAATTAATATCAATGATTGATTATATGCCGTATATTATACACATACACATATATTTACAGTATACTTGTCAAGTTAGCCGTGGTTATACCTTGTTATGTCCCAAGAGTTTGATTTTAAGCCTCATTATTTACATTTAAGATTAAAATTAAAATTCGGGTATGGTAGTAGTAATTACATGTAAAAAATTCACGTAATTTGGTCATCATCAAGATTCCAGTACGTAGGTTTCTTCCCTATATATCAAACCTTTCTTCTCTAAGAATGGTCAATAATTTGCGTCTTATATTATTGCATTGGTCCAAGGGGTCATAATTAGTTAGAAATAAGGAAATGGTAAGGCAGTAAGCTCATGGTATGTTGTTGGCTTTCACCCAGTACCCTTGAAATTGAAACGAGTCAGCCTACATAGAATATATACAATGTTTCAGCGCCTTCTGAGTACTGCAATGTCAAGGGATATTATATAATCAAACCGTGGATAATCAAAACCGTCATACAATAAACAAATGATCTTAAAAAAATAAATAGCAACACTCTAAACGACAGTCAGGATGAGCGGAATTATTTAGGTGTTTTGTTATCGTACTGCTAAATTCAGCAGTACAGGTGGTGAAGAAAGTAAGCGCCTAATGATTAACATTTGAACCCTTGTTCGCAATACTTGTATCGCATATCTAAATTCTTAAAATACGTACGTAACTTCATATAAATTGAGCAATGAATTCCTAGGATGGATGGCTCTTGAATTGGTTGCAAAACAACAACACAAATGAAATTCGCAACAGGTACATTAATTGGTTTTCTCGCTACAATTTTAGCCACTTCTTCAGCAGCTGCATTGAATACAGAGTTGAGGGCCACATGTGGAATGGAATGCAACTCAGATGATGATTGCGTCGGAAGCTGTTTCTTATGTAACATAGTTGGCACTGGCCACCGTTGTCAAGCTCCTGGCGAATAGTGAGTAGTGGTGGTACCCTGAAATTATGCTAGAAATTTTTATGTTTTTTATTTATGGTTAATAGTTTTATTTGTTATAATTGAATATTAACCTATCATTTCCATTATGTTTTTAGTGCATCTTATTTCCTTTCATTTTTGATGGCCATTGAATTTTTGGAACTGTAGATCCGAATTACATCAGATTTTGTTTTTCAATATTGGAATTAGCGTTATAAGCTTACCTATATATTAAATATAATTCAGGCTGCAGATGGATATGTTATGAAATTTGATAATTCCTGGGAAGTCTGCTTCTTGAATACGCCGCCTAGGGTTTCCGTCTACGAACACAGAATGTGTCAGTTAAAAAGCAATTATGTAATGCAGCTTTCCTTACGTGCCTTTGGTTTTAGAGAAACCTCTGGATTCAGGATTCTCAAAATCACCAGACGTGTCAGTGCAGTATAGGTTCCTGTTATAGTAAAAATGTACCCTTATGTACCTGAACTGCGCTACGGTAGCATCTGAGACGTCACTACATATGACGAGTAGCATTTAGTATAACTTGGCGTTAGAAAATATAACCATTATATTAAATATAATAGCACAGTAGCATTCTAAAAAGGGATTCAATAAAGATATAGGTTTCATGAATAAGTATACTTTATAGTAACAGTATATAGAATAAGTAATAAGCTATACTGCAATTTATTACCAATGATATAAATTTGCACGTCCTATGAAATTACCGGTGACAAATATATTTATATTAGTATAAGAATATATTTAAAGTACTTTACCTAAATAAAAACCATGAAACCTTCAACAAAGTATCATATTCATTCCCCAATCAGAATAAACTGAATACCAATCGTCATTATCCTCATAATTTAATCTCCTTCTCCAAACTTCAAGCATAACTTGTAAAGCGCCATAATATGGACCAACTCCGCCATTAGCAAATTGAGTCATCCAAGTTTTGAAAGCAAATTGCATATTTGTATCAGTACACGCACATCCTGCAATAAGACTCTGCCAAGCTAATGGGTTAATTCTAGACTGCTTAACATTGATTATTTTGTCCAATGGGGTAAGATGATTTAGTACCTTAAGGACATATGATTGTAATGAATTTATGTTAAAGTCACGGCCCATTGAGTAATAATATATGATTAACCCATTATAAAAGCTCATCGTATGATGATATATCCCTTCGCTAAGTTCATTAATAAATTCAAGCTTTCTATCATCTTTCCAAAAATTCCACTCTGGTTCCCAATTTTGTAGCCTTTTCTCTAGAACAAGAAATGATTTCTCGAAGTCGCTAGATATACTAAGGCCTTTATTACGGAAGTAGTTCTTTTTCCGGATAAGTTCAATACAATCTGCAAATAATAATACGATCGAAACCGGAAGACCATAGAAGGCGTCTTTTAATAATTCTTCATTAATTAATTGTAAAGTAGTACCACATTCAGCAGATTCTAAGACAATCCTTTCCACAGGAGAAATTTCAATACTAATACCATCCTTACTAAAGAACGTCTCACATGCACCTGTTTTTTCATTTTTGCTGTTTCTTGTCAATAAATCGCTCATCATTGTCGAACCTCCACTATTTCGCACTTCACTATTCAGCTCCTTATCTGATACCTTGTCTATAGCTGTTGAACTTTGGATTAGTTTTAACAATGCAAATATTCGATGCAAATATCGCGCTTTGGGTGAACACAAGGGTCTGAGTTTCATCCGGTCATGGATATACCATTCACATATGTTAAGGTAACGTTGAAAATCCATAGTCGATCCACATCTAATTTCAACAGACACAACAACAAGGATGGCAGCCAAAACGTCTTTGTACTTCTCATCTTTAATTGTCAAATCGAGACATAATTTTAGGAATGAAAGGGCTTGATTCATAAACTGACAGTTTAAATTAAGGAAGTATTTGGCTTCATCTGACTTGCTCGGGAATTTATTCCGTAAATCAAAGCAGGATAGGGCCAAAATGGCATTTAGGATAGTGTTCCTTGAATTAGAAGTGTGTCCAATTGCAGCTAGCTCGCCCATGGCATTTAGTGCCCGAGGCAAATAAATTGTTATCCAAGGATTACTAGGTAGCGATACCAGGCTCATTACTTCAACTACATTCTGAGAGTAGTGCCGCATAAGAAACCTCATCAAACCGTTTATTTTTAGCGCTGATGAAGAAATCTGAAGTGGTAGATTATGATGAAGTTTAGCCAAAGTGGTGCTCGCTATTTCTGAATGAACGAGCTCCATAACTTCCCTAGGCATTCGAGATTCCCCAGTTCCTAATGTAATATCGTTAGCAGGTTGCACGTTCTTATTAACAGATATAGCTGCTCGTAATTTATCATCTCGATTTAAGGTTTGAGGATATAAAACAGGTGCAGATTGCGAGGAAATGTTCCCATTTCGATTATTATCGCATAAATGATGAGCATTTAACATCCCACCACTCATACGACCAGGACCAATACTACCAGAAGCATGAGTACCTGGTATAGAATTCCCCGTGTTATGTAGGGTAATTCCGGATAGCACAGCTTCATCCTTCAGCTCGCCAGAAATCCATTCGTGGCTAGCAATCCCAATATTTGAAATATCAAAATCAAACGGCGCAGACGACGCATTAGTTGCGCCGGAAGCTACCTGTCTTAAACTCGCTGAAAATGCGCCTGAGGCCATCTGATTCGCCTGTTTCTGCTTCCTTTTTCGCCGCAACTCCTGCTTCTCGATCTGTTCTTGGCGTTTACGTTTCTCTCTAGCTACCGCATCTACAAGTATACGATTTGCCTTCTTCTTCTTCCGCGGAACATACTTATTTTTCCCTTGATCGGTTCCTTTGAATACACCAAACTTCTTAATAATCCAGGTATTGTCATTCGCAATCATATCTAGTGGGGGAGAATGTAGCGCCGAAAGCTCATCATCCATATCCTCATAATACTCGTACTCATCTTTATATCGTACAAAAGTGATATTACGCCTCTGAAACTGCTGCTGCGGTTCACTACCTTCCTTATCTGTATCAGCCGCAACCTGATTACCAAATTTATCAAACTGGATAGGGTTCGACCATCGTAGCTTAATATCATAACCGCCACAATCTAACCTCGATTTCTCGCAACGTTTACACGTCGGCTTCCCAAGATCACACTTAACCTTCCTTAGCCTACACGTCCAACACCCAGTAAATGTCTTCGCTCTATGCCTTCGTACTACCGGTAACCTACCAGATCCCATTACGTTATTGTTTTTATCGTCCACGCTTCCAACTGCATTTCCCGAGCCACACTTTGTATTTGGGCTTGTCTCTTCCTTCTTACCGCCTTTGACTATGTTATTAGTACTCATTAGTACTCATCGAGAGACTTTATTGAATTTAAGGGAGAGCGCGCGGTATGCTTTACTGCTAAAGTAAGTAAGTCCTCCTGCTCCTACTCTTATTAGTCTTTGAAGATTATTAAATTCAACTGAAAAAAAAAAGTACCGACTTTTTTATTCAAAGGAGGAAACCGTGAGCGGTATCTAATAGCGGTAACGGCTTGGCTGTCATTTGTCACGACAATGTGAGAGCTTCATCTGAGTAGTTAACATAACACTTTGAAATGTAGCAGATACTAATAGTTGGGTGGCGGCTAATTTACCAGATTATATCTGGTTTAATATATTCTTCTCCATGTCGAAAAAGCTTAAAAGAACTAACCTATTCAGTAAAGACATTGCATCGCTGTTATATGCCTATGGTGATAGCCCACAGCCTTTGGTAGAGACCGTACAGTGTGTAGACGAACTGGTTTCGTCATATCTATCTGATATATGCACAAGCGCATATAAATGCGCTCAGACAGTTAATAGGACTAAAATAAAAGTAGAAGACTTTAAATTTGTACTGCGAAATGATCCTGTTAAATTGGGGCGTGCAGAAGAACTGATAATGATGAATAAGGTGATAGCGGACGCGAGAAAGCAGTTTAATAATCTGGAGGGCAAATCTATGAAAAGGACGACGCAAAACGACGATGAGCTAGAAGACATCCGGGAGGAAGATGGAGAGGATGCCTCCTTAAATGCGGGGAGCGCACCGGAGCCGGTCAAGAGAGGTAGGAAGCCAAAGAAGAAGAAGACTAACGCAGCGGCCAAGGCTTAGTTAGGCTTATATTCAACCAAACAGTAAAATATTATCTATAGAAAATATCTATAATTCTAAATAACCTTAGGACCCAGCACGATTTAAATGCTAACCGCGTAGTCTGCTGGGTCGTCTGTACCTTTAACGTAGTCATTAACACCAATAAATCTATTAAACCATTTTCCAAAATACCCGATTAGAAGCCTCATTGAATTGCCCGGTAGGCCCACATAGCTGCGCCAGATGAAATTCAAGGCTTGCTTAACGTTATCGATTTCAGTATTCCAAGCTGATTCCCACCTACCTTCTGGTTTGTTTGAGGGCGACTTCTGCTTTTTTTCGGGCATTATAAGGTCGTCAAACTTGGTTACCGTGCTCGTTACGGTTTCTATATCTTCCTCCGATTCCTCGGCAGAAGCAAAAGTATCGTTGATATCTTTCCTTGCCTTGCTGAGTATTTTGAAGAAATTGTTTAGCTGGAAGAACGATGCTAACTTACCAGAAGAAGCCCGTGCACGTTCGTTGTACATACGTTCAAAGTTCGCAATGGATTCGACAGACTTGGAAACTCTGTCAAAGGTGTTGAGCAATGCTATTAACTCATACTTTGTGATTTTGTCGAGAATATGCTTCCTACTCTCTTCGTCTTCGTTGTCAAGCTCGAATAGAATCTTCAAACCGGTAGCATAACCCGTAGTCTGTACTTTACCCCACATTCTGCATCTGTCACAGTGCACACAGTCCATAATCCTGGTGACGTTTTTAAAACGTGTTCTAAAATCGTGCTTCATCACGGAACTTATATCATCTTGGAACAATAAGTCTTCATTAAAAATACTGCTATCAAGTTTGGAGACAACGTTGTCAATACGTGATCTAACATCTTCGTTGTAAGAAGTACAAATTGATACTTCATGCAAGTAAGGACTAATTTTCCACAAGGCCTTTGCGACAACTGCAAAGTTAAAATAGATGTTAGCGACACGCTCTGGGAAGTTACCCACCCTGTCCATGAAAAGATCCAAGTTTGGACCCCATTCTCCAGTAGTAGTGTTGAGGAAATCATTAGACAAGTGAGTAGCAATGGACGCATGTAAACCCGAAATTAACCGATAAAATACATCCTTAGCTAAACACAACCCCCTTTCACCAAGCGTAAAGCAGTTTTCCTTATAGATTGCAGACCATATCTGCGCCGACTGCTCACCACCATATCCAGTAAACCTCTCTGGGTTGGCAGTAAGATCAACAAGAACGGAACCTTCCTTGGCGTAATCCTTGACATCACAATATTCTATATCAATTGGCTCCTTTGGATTTTTGTCACCACATAAGGAATTCAAAAAGGCACAACTCTCATCTTCCTCCATCTTTGGCTGCACCTGCTCCCCTTCTAAACCTCCAAGGGCATCTGGCTGCCACATCTCAGGAAGGCTGCTCCAATCTTCAACAATATCAACTGCACATGCCCTATTCATACAGAATCCATTATTATTGTCCCAGAATGGACAATGGGTGTATAAGTCCAATTTAAAGTACCTGAAGAAATCTGTATGTACAAGTTTCTTCAAATCATCCCTTATTTGGGCATTTATGTCATTGATGTTATGGAAAGTTAGATCACAGGTAGAACCAATCATCTGGCCCTTATCCATTTTACAGAAGTTTACCTCATTATGAACCGTATCATTCGTAACTTCATTAATTGTATCATTATCAGCTAACCCTAACCCAAACGGAATAGAGAAGGCAATCAAAGCAAGATTAAGAATCCTCATAAGTAATACAACCTCACTACTATTCCAATTGAAATGACTTTTTGGTACTTAGTTATGTGGTGTATTTTATATATGAAAGCATCTCCTTATGTTGAAAAAAAGAAATCTAAGGACAGCCTGGCAGTACAATGACAAATAAAATGACAAATACAATGGCTTAGTCCATTAACGAGAGCAACGAATCGACGCAGACGCCGATACGATACTTACTAGCTATGCAAACATCTTGGATTACGCCTGGATCAATGTTAGGAAACATGGCTTGAAGATTCTGTCTAATTTGAAGATGTTCTTTATGTTCCATGTTTTTAGCTAGCCTAGTAGCGGTCTCCTCATCGATTTCACCCCCTAACGACTTAGAATTATCATCGATAGGAGTCCCCGATTTGGAAGTTAGAAACTCACTTACTAGGTTTAGCAAGTTGTTTGCAGCCTCGTCTAATGGTCTTAAAATGTAACTACTTGGAGACATGGGAGCGGCTCCCGCCAATGCCGTAGATTGAGATTGTTCGTTTAACAATTTTGATTGGCTTAGTTGCTCTTGATTTTGATTATATTTTAGTTCGAAAGCCTCTACATCGTTGATGTTTAAGGATGTTTTATCCATTTCTAGGATGTAATTGATCGCGCCCTGGACGCTGCTCAAATAGTATGCTGACTCTCCCTGTAGGAAATCCGGTAATCTGAATCTCTCGATGTATTTCACATTTGAGACTAGAGCCTGAACATCGCTCTTTATTAGGGTGTAAATTAGCAGCGGCAGGAAAATATCTGCGCCACTGACGTCCAATTTGGAGTGTTTTAGGAATGCAAAAATGACTTTACAACTGTTCAATACACAAACAATCTTATCACGCGGAGCTTTATAGTTATTTATCTTTTCCAATTCTCCAGCAGACATCTTGACAAAGGTATCCAGCTTCGGAGAAAGCTCCGACGCAATTTCCATATGACTGGGTTCTATGAACTTGTACTCTAATATCTTCTTCCGCAATTGATCATCCTGGTCTAAGTCTTGCTGATGTTCCTGATCCAACTTCCCTGCCTCATTTTTAAGACAGGGTGAGAAGCATTTCGTATATAGCTTTCCCATTACCAATTTCTCGATGCCTTCTTTAGCATTCGCCAGCCTCGTAGCGTCCAGAGATTTAAAAGGTTCGTATGCGGTAAACTTATCATAGATAAATAGTTTGAAATCATTAACAAGCTTCTGCTGCTCTGTAGCCCTCCATTGTTGCTTCTGGGACGAGAAATTATGTAAAAAGGACTTGGTATACCTTAATATTGGATCTGCACATGGATCCTTCAATTGTGAGAGAAATAACTGGAAGTCGTACAGTCCGTCGTTATCAGCGTCTTGCTTGTCAGTAACAGTAGTGTTACCGGCCGTCAGCGAGGAAACGCTGCATTCTTCTGCTGATCCTGCTGAAGTGCCATGTGTCTCAGAATGCATTGTTTTAAGGTTTTCCTTATGATATAGTCCTTTCTGGCGGTTATGTATGTGGACGTGTTAAAATATTTTCTCCTCATTCATGTTGAGCTTAATTTAAAATTCATACATAACGAGATGTTACTAATGGCGTTAACAATATTGCAAACTAAAGACAAAATAGTTAGCTAATGCTGAGAGTATGTGTGGTATCCTGCTCCATTTCAATCCCAATACTGAAAACCTAGAAGATGAATATGTTGAAGTGTTTGAACCGCAGTTGATTGGTACTTCGACCATCTCATCATCTAATAAATCGACCATAGTGCATCGATTAATACCTAATATTACTCAGAGAGGTCCGAACTTTTTGAGTTTAAGATCAAAGAAAGAGTATGGCATTACTTGGGTTTCTTCGGTATTATCTTTGCGAAAGCCCTTTACGAAGCAAAGTGTAGAAGCGAATTCCAGGTACATTATACAATACAATGGAGAGCTGTACGGGGACGAAATTGTTGACAACGATACAAAATATATCACAAGTTTACTGCAGCAAAATACAGTTGAAGATGTTGTAAGAGGGCTATCTGGGGAGTTTGCGTACTCTATTTTTGACCAACAGTCACGATTGCTGTACTTTGGAAGAGATCCGATTGGAAAGCGAAGTCTAAGCTATAAGTTAGATCATGATACAGGCGAATTGTACGTTTCTAGTGTTAGTGGGAGGATTGAAGGGTTTGAAAATTGTGTAGCAGGGGTAATTTACACTTTTGACACATCTAAGTTAATATTATCTAAAGAGACTAAGATTAGAGAAGCCGACTATATGGTAAGCGCAGCCGTTGAGGACATTTCTAGCATTGATAAATATGCTGACCGCTTGTATGAACAGTTGGTTTGTGCTGTAAGACAGAGGCTGACTACGATTGAACCAGTACAGGATGTTCAAGATAACCATGTCGCCGTGTTGTTTTCCGGTGGTCTTGATTGCACAACCATCGCGGCTATTATTTGCGAGCAATCAAGAGACCATAGCAACTATGTGGTAGAGCTTTTAAATGTAGCGTTCGAAAATCCACGGACAGGCATGCAGCCTTGCGAAGCCCCAGATAGGCTATTAGCTGTGAAATCTGCGAAAACACTCCAGGAGCTTTACCCCGAGGTTAACATCAAATTGGTGAAGATTGATGTTCCTTACGACGATTATTTGCAATATAGAGATACTGTAATCGATATGATATTTCCAAAGGATACAGAAATGGATCTATCCATTGCTATTGCATTTTATTTCGCCTCCCGAGGCCAGGGTTATTTAGAGGATAGAGGTGAACGTTTCCCATACCAAAGAAATGCACTAGTACTTTTTAGTGGATTAGGTGCAGACGAACTTTACGGCGGTTACCACAAGCTTGCAAATAAAAGTAATGAAGAGCTGGTAATCGAACTATCGAGACAAATCAATAACATTCACGATCGAAACCTCAATAGGGATGATAAGGTGATCGCATGCCATGGTGTGGAGGCACGTTATCCATTTCTAGACCAGGATGTAGTAGATTTATCAACACAGTTGCCAATCAACTACAAAATTAATAAAATGGTGCTGAGAAATATTGCATCCAGAAGGCTTCAGCTTTCAGAAATTAGTTGTGAGCCTAAGCGCGCCATTCAATTTGGAGCTAAAAGTGCTAAAATGACCAAAGATGGTAACAAACACGGTACTGACCGTCTCAAGTAGGTAAAACTGATAGATTCATAGACTTATTTGTTCATAAACATAAGGTACTTCGCGGCCTGCTCAAAGCTAAATGCGAGTAATAAAGTAAAACCAGAGAACATAGACATCTGCGTCAATTCCTTTAATATATTCTCTGAATCCTCAATATCCACTACACAGAGCAGAATATTACCCCCAGAACTAGCTAAGGGTTGTAATTTTTTATCAATATATTCAGGACGCAGCTTATGATACTTCAGAGATAAGAATATAACATTCCTACCCCGAACCTGATAGTCATAGTGTATCTTAGTAGTTGCTGAAGTCTTGACATATCGCCAATTTGTATTCGTTAATGAACGCAGAAGCGGATTTCCAGTCTGTGTTGTACTTACAAGAATTGTTCTACCTGCACCTTCATATGGCCTCTTTTGGGGTAGCTCTTGAGCCTTATTTTCCTGTGGGCGTTGCTGATTAAAAGCATTGACCACCTTATGATCTTTGCGGTTTGTGGGTTGCTTCTGGTTAACTTCTGCAGGTTTGGAAGGCATGCTTTGAGCATTATCATCTTGGACAAGCTGTTCACGCTTGTTGGCCTTTGCAAGGATGCTTTCAAAGGAGGTCGTATTATTGGAACTCATACTGACAAACAATTAAGTCATAATTCACATCCGTTCGCCTATTCTCTAAAGGATGAGCAGTGACATTAAAATGTAGTAGCTCGACATGAAAAATTGAATTCTAAACTTATTTAACGCTTTAATATTTAATAGTGAAAAAAGACTGAATAATATAACGCAATGTCAACTCAACAAAAGAGTATGTTTGGATCAATTATTTCGCTATTGAACCTATGGTAATATACTAACCGTCTTATAGTCGATCTATCTACACTAAATGCTCAGCAGTTGGCGCAAGTTAAGCAGCAGTTCGATCAAGAACTGCAGCACTTTCACCAATCGTTACAGGCTCTCAATATGGCCAGAAATAAATTCAGAGACTGTATCTCACATATAAAGCTGGTTTCACAGCCTGAAAATGAGAATCAAGAACTTCTTGTACCTCTGTCAGCATCATTATATGCAAAAGGTAAGGTCGTGGACCACGATAAATTCATGGTTGACGTTGGGACTGGTTACTATGTAGAGAAGAACGCTAAAGACGCCATTGAGTTCTACCAGAAGAAGGTTGAGCAATTAACTACCGAATCTGGTCAGATACAGAAGATCATTGAGGAAAAGACGCAATCTTCAATTGCCATTGAAAACCTAATCAGAAGTGCAGCTATTAAAAATCATGGAGAAAGCGCTAAAGCAGCAAAGGAGATTAAGTAAATGTGTAATGGTTTAAATAATTAACTTGATTAAATAGAAAAACACCTTTTATACTGTAAGTTTTAAGATCTCGATTTTATTACTGTTCATTTTTACCTGGACAGAAATGAAATTGTAGAAAAATGCATCAAATACATTGTCAATTAAACACGAGTGAAACCTTGAAGATATATGTCCCGGAATCTCCTACCCTTACTGAATAGGCGGCTGTCCACCTTTAAAGCTATTGGAAGGCCACTAAATGTCCTATTATTTGGTTCAGACCAATTTAGCACCCACATTTTGCGCGGCCTGATATCGTTGAAGAAGAGCCAAGTACTAGACCGAATACAGGTTGTAACACGTCCAGCAAAAAAATGCGGCCGAAACAATCAGGAAATGAAGGAGCCAGCAATCGTTGAATACGTGCAAAAGAGCGGCCTTGCTGAGCCTATTAGATGTGATTCTCGTAGCGGCTTGCTGCAGTTGCATGATAAAACACACCAATTCGACGTTCTGCTAGCTGTGTCTTTTGGTCTGCTAATACCCAGTGAGCTTATATCAGGTGTCCGCTGGGCATTTAATGTCCACCCTTCTTTACTGCCGCGTTATCGCGGCTCATCCCCTATTCAGTACACCTTAATGAACCATGATCCCGTCACTGGCGTCACAATACAGACCTTGCATCCCACGCGTTTTGATCACGGCACGGTTGTCGCCCAGACTCCAGAACTTGATACCCAGGAACTGCTCAATAGAGGCTACTGTAGCAACTTCGATGAATCAGTTCCCGTTCAGTATCGTTCCTTAATGGATCAGCTTGGGATCCAGGGCAGTTTGTTGTTGAACAACCATTTACAAAATAACCTAATAGAATCGAAACCCCTGCAGCCACCCTATACGCCGTCAAAGGCCCCACGCATCACCGGTGAACTCTGCAATATCAATTGGGCAAAGGATACAACTGCGACTGTGCTGGGCAAGCACCACGCCCTAGGTGCGCTATACACATTCAAGAGCGTTCAGCAGAAACGGTCCAAAAGTCCAATGCTGCGCCGCGTTAAATTCATAGAAATAAACTCAGTTGAACATGAAATAAACGGCGAAAGACTAAAGCCAGGCTCATTTACTTACGACCAGGATCGAAACCTGCTGCTTATACATCTCACCGATGGTGTTTTATCGGTCTCTAAGATCCTATTTCAAGGCTACAAGCAGGAAACGGCGGACAGATTCATGACGAGTTTCCGTAAGCGCTGTGGGTTGCTATTGGATCAGCAATTTGAGTGACTATTAAGCACTTGCATTGTGTAGCTAGAGCGGTAAAGCCGAACAGGCAAAGACTTGGCTTAGGATGCGATGGCCTGATTCCCGTATGATCAATTAGTACATAGGAACGTTTGCGTATATTTCTTTTACAACCAACCGGCTTACAGTTTAATTCCCAGACATAAAACTCGTATACGACAAGAGTATACAAAAATAGATGCCCTTCCCTTGTTACGATAGGACGTAACAAACATAATACCCTAGATGCTAACCTTAAATGCACTTACCATTATAAGGCTGCATACCAAGAAATGCAGCTAATCTGCGTACGCAAGCCACATTCCCTGATAAACACCTAAACTTCTGTGAGACCAGGGTTGTGCTAAAAGTAAACTTTATAATAAAATAAACTTAACTTTCCATAGTCACAACAAAATTCTGATTTAACGATTAACCCCGAGACAAACATCCAATCTGCATAGAACAAACCCTAGCTACTAAGGATGAAATTAGCGCCTAGAAAGGGCCCATAGATGCTTTAAACGTTTACGAATGCAATTAATTACATCTCCTATCTCTGCGTTTTTATTTATAATGGTTTCTTCTGTCAACGGGCGTCCGTAAAAAATTAGGAGTCACTATCAGTTACTTTGCTATAACAATTTCTAACACTAATACTACTACTCATCGTTTGTTTGTAAAATACACATAAACTCGTTGCTCACTTTGATGAACATGGATAGGGAGTTGGTACGGAAGGAGGAGCATATCATTCATTCAAACTCAGACGTTAACCTTACTACTGGTTTGAAATCCCTTGATAACGACGATGCGGCTGCAAAATCCAACGCCACCGTGAATAGCGAAATAGAAAATAACGAGAAAAGTTCGTCACGCGAACATGATCAGTCCCATTTGATATATGGAACTTCTGATGATTCAGAGGAAGATTTTAAATATGAAGAAGCACCACTCTGGCGAAAGCTCATGTACGATTTTTTTCTCTGGATATTCACAAAGGTATTCGACTGTTTTTTTAGGGAGATAAGGACGAGAGATGGCTATAAAGTTCCATCTGAAGGTCCTATTATATTCGTTGCGGCCCCTCATGCGAATCAATTTGTTGATCCTGTTATCCTAATGTGCCAAGTGAAGAAGATTGCCAATAGGAGGATTTCCTTTTTGATAGCGGCAAAATCGCTGAAGGCCTTTGCTGTAGGTACACTTGCAAGATGTGCAATGGCAATCGGTGTTGCACGCGCTCAGGATAATTTGAGACCAGCCGCGGGACGGATCAAGTTGCATCCTGATGACCCACGGCGCATTATCGGTATTGGTACTGAATTCACGAAATACCAGGAAAAAGGCTTGATAGGGTTGCCTAAGTCTCTGGGAAATATTGATATTGAAACGATTATATCTGATACTGAGTTGATTCTACGCAAGGAATTTAAGATGCAGAAGCCAGAAGTGCGTAATATATTGACGAAGGGGACGCCATTCAAGTACGCTCCAAAGGTGAACCAATCGCAAGTATATCACAGAGTTTTTGAACATTTGGCACACGGTCAGTGTATTGGAATTTTTCCTGAAGGTGGCTCCCATGATAGGACAGATTTATTACCTCTAAAGGCTGGAGTAGCGATCATGGCCTTGGGTTGTATGAGCAAGCATCCGGACGTTAGTGTGAAAATAGTTCCTTGTGGCATGAACTATTTCCATCCACATCGGTTTAGATCGCGGGCAGTAGTTGAATTTGGAGATCCTATTGAAGTCTCACCAGATTTGGTGGCCAAGTACTCAAACGCTGAAACTAATAAACAGGCCGTGAAAGAGTTACTAGACACGATAACGGAGGGGTTGAAGGCTGTTACCTTAACATGTTCTGATTACGAAACGTTGATGCTTATCCAAGCTGCTCGGAGGTTATATGCAGGGCAGTTATCATCTAAGTTGCCTCTTCCGCTAGTTGTTGAAATGAATAGACGGTTAGTACGCGGTTATGAGGAGTTTAAGGATGATCCACAAGTCATGAAATTGCGGGAAAACGTATTAAAATATAATGAGCACCTTGCACAATATAATATTCCAGATCATCAAGTTGAACACGCCCGCCTGAACTTCTACAGAAACCTGCAGCTACTGTTATCCAGGTCTATTAGGTTATTGTTTACCTTTTTGTTAGCTTTGCCCGGTGTCATTATGTTCTCACCGGTCTTTCTCATCGCGAAGCGTATTTCCAAAAAGAAAGCTCAGCAAGCATTGGCTGCTTCCACTGTTAAAATCAAGGCCAACGATGTCATTGCGACTTGGAAAATATTAATGGGTATCGTTGTGGCCCCCATGTTATATATATTCTGGTCTATTCTAATTGTTTGGTACTTCCGTGACACCTACACTAAGGGTAACTATTTCCTAAGCTTTATTATTGCCTATATTTGCTCTGCAGCTGTTACTTATTCCGCCTTGAGCATTGGTGATATTGGTATGGATATTTTTAAATCCCTGCGACCATTGTATTTGTCTATAACCACCCCAAAGGGCCTTCAAACTTTGAAGGAGGAGCGCCAGGTTTTGGCAGCAGAAATAACGGAGATTGTGAACACTATTGGCCCTAAGCTATTCCCAGATTTCGATGGTGAGTCATTACGAAAGAAGTACCAGTCTACTGGAGTTTCCTTAGAAGATGAAGAAGATAGAAAGACTCAAGAATTGAAGAGACGGAAGATGTTGAAGAAGAAACGTGCATACTCTTCATATGTTGAAGTTAGTCCAGTTCCAACCAACACAGAATACGAGGAACGTGTTGCCAGCGATGACGATAGTGACGCAGTTTCGATGGTCAACAGTGATAATTCCTTATCATTTATTCCAATATTTTCCAGTGTGCATAGAACTGATTCTATGTCAAGTTTAAGCTCGATGTCGTCCGAGTATGATGTAGAAGAGAGTTTAACAAAGCATGATGGGCTTAGCGGAATAGTTTTGGATGCCGTTAGGAAAAACAGGAAGTAGAAGATGCCCAGGATTAAAAAATGCTTTAAAGGACTTTACACAAGATACTTTTAACACTAGGAGAACAATGATGCATTCAGATTATGATGTCCATAACATGTCCAACCGTGTTATAATGACTGTATGTTTCGTGCTGCGATGAACTTCTTACTTGTAACATCCAGCATGGATAGAAGTTATTATAAGCAATAATTAAAAACATTTAATGACAGTAAAACACCGTTAAAAGTATAATATATGCATAGTACAATGAATATATATTGTTCAATTTAAAAAGACATTTAAATATATTTATTATGGAGAGATATGAGGTTGTATATTAATAAAAAGCTGACTGCAGCTGTGCCGTTTATAAGGTGATAAATTAATGATCATAAATGAAAAGAATATTAGGGGCTAGATCCTAGTTACTCAAAGTATCAAGGAACATCTATTGATTAAGTTAATTGGGAGAAAACGGAATCCCAGAACCAAATACAGTAGGTAAATAAAACATAACAGTCAAATATATGAAACTTTTAAAAACTGCTCCAAGACCAATCTGCGGGAACACTCCCTACAAAAGTGTCTAGTAGTTGCCTTCCTGATGTGTCGCCAGCTTTATCATCGCCTTCCAGCGCGCTATCAATGGTTGCTCCAGGAGCCCTGGCAGATACTGCCTTTTTATTTGTTCCAAAAGTAGGAGAAGTATTAATTGCGTCAGATTGATCCGTGTTTCCGCCACTAATATTGCTTGAATTAGGACCATCCCTGACAAGTTTTTCGTATTCTTCCAAACAGGTATCGCATATTTTTGATAGCATGCCCAAACCACCACCACCTATAAGGAAATTTGCATCTGGATTTAAGTATAACCAATGTCGTACATGTTGTTGGCAAAATATATCACCACAGTGTCTGCAATGGTGCTTTCGTTCCCAAAAAGTGAACAACTTGTGACAGTATTTACACGATTGTCTCTTATTGTCTGAAACCCAATGTTTCCTCGTTGGTGGAACCAAATGTACTACCTGCGCGGTCTGGCCAGATCTCTTGTCGCCACTACCATGACCAAACCACAGATCAAATTTCCTCCTGTACTCTGACAAGAAAGAAGAGGTAACCGAATGGGTGCTTGATGCATATGTCGAATGGTTAGTTCTCTGAAAGGTGTTATTCACTTGGGTGACATCAGTGTTAGGAGCCGGCGAATGTGATTTAGACCGATTCCAACCTATATTTGTCTCCGAAATGTCTCGCAACACTGCGGGCTTATACAATGGCTTTTTTGGTTCATTGATTTGTCGAATTGGCTTCTTCTTATTAAAATGTCGTTGATTAAGTTCCTTCTGCTTTTGTAAATGTTGTAATTGTAGTTGTTGCTTTTGTTGCTGTTGCTGCTGCTGCTGCTTTCTAAGTGTCTCATCTTGATGCAGTAGAAAATGGGAAGCATTTGCATTGTTATTACCGTTTACATTTTGATAAGCTCTCTGTGACGGGGTTGGCTGTCTGGAAGTTTCCGGCTGATACAACATATCCGTAGCTGAAGGTAACTGAAAACCAGCACTTCCCTCATATGAAGGCGTCCGAATTACGGGTATAGAGTTTTTCCGTGAAGTGTCCAATATGACATGCTTACCGCCAAACTGTAAGTGTGTTAGGGGTTCGTGGGCGTCGTTTAACTCCTCATTGGGGCCTATAGTATCGGTATTTGCGCTGCTATCAGTAATGCCTTCATTTCCTGCGCCTGGTCTGCGCCCAGGCGAAGCGGCCTTTCCAGCTTGTAGCATCGATAACTTCCGAAGAGCATCTTTTGTTAGCATTTTCTGCTGCACAAAATCCTCCTCGTCCTCCGCACATTCCTGCGAATTTTGACCATCTTGTTTATCCTCTTGGAATCTGGCCTGCTCAAGGCAGGAATGATCACTGATGGGAGTACCGTCCAGCTTCTGCAGCGTAGCAGAAGAATCCTCGGGAACTGCCGTAGAAACCGTCGTCGTAGAACTATTTGAAGCACCTCCACCTCCACCAGTGTTCCCCTGGTTGCTAGAACTACCTTGTTTCAATTGCAACTCTGTAAATGGCAACCGCTCGCCAATCTTAACATCAATCTCACGATCCTCCGCTATTGCATTCTTTGTGGATACATTGCTATTCCGAGGATTACGTCGCCGTATTATATTGGCAGATGTAATGCCCGGCGACTGAATCAGTTGCGACGCATTAACTCCAGTACCGGCTGCTGAAACTCCCCCATGTACATTATTAATTCCAATCCCGTTTGTACTTCCACCCTCGCTATTATTACCACTTTCTAATCCTACATTATTCTGCAAAGTAGATTTTAAGGACATACCACTAAAAACACTTTGTACACTGTGCGTCCGTCCCCGCGGAGGTACTTTCTTCTTCTCAAAAGTTATTGTAGACTTACTCGAAACTACCGAGGTTCCAGAATCATTTCTTCGAGCTGGATTACCATTTTCCTTACTTGCAGTTTCAGTATCGCTACCTTGGCTATGAACACTGCCCATGTTGCTAAGTAAAACGTAACGTGCCAGCTAAATTAAACACCTTAAATCACCGTTAAACACCTTAAACACCTACGCACACCTTTACAGCTACTAAAATAAATATTATGCCTCACTATACCTTGAGGTTCGTTGTTTAGAAAAGGGAGAATGTATATTAGGTTTCTTAAGGGCTTAAAATTCTTCTCTAGTGGCCTCCTTGGATATCATTTTCCCAAGGGTTCTCAACGTTAATAATGATAGAACGCCACCCATACCATTGTTCACAGCGGCTAAATGGTACCGGTTTGGATGTTATACAGAACCAGAATTTAAGACATGTTTGGGGGTCCCTGGGGTAGGTTCACTTTGCTGCATGCCATAATCCCATCGCCGGCCGACTTTTGTTCACATAGTCTTGTAGAAGTAATATCACATATTACGAAGAGAGTGTTTATGCTCAACACGTGTCAAAATGATGGAACGGTCACCAGTAAAAAACAACTATCACGCCCCTCTACAAGCAGCGTTTGTTTACTTGGCGAATACAATCAATTGGCTTGAAGGTTTGGAGAGTAGGTTTTTGGGCAACAATGGTGAAATCAATTGATGAGCACCAACCGAAGTCGTCGGAGGCTCTGCAATGGATACAGATCTTTCTTAAGATGCTGATATTCATCTGTATCTTCGTGGCTGCAATTTCTTCGAGATTGTTCTCTGTTATCAGATTTGAGTCTATTATCCATGAGTTTGACCCGTGGTTTAATTTTAGAGCAACTAAGTACCTCATGGAGCACTCATTTTATGAGTTTTTGAACTGGTTTGATGATCGGACTTGGTATCCACTTGGACGGGTGACCGGCGGTACACTTTATCCAGGTTTGATGACAACTTCGGTAGCGATCTGGAACGCTTTGAAGACTATTGGTCTCCCTATTGATATTCGTAACGTGTGTGTTTTGTTTGCACCTGCGTTTGCGGGGTTCACTGCGCTAGCGACGTACGAATTTACGAAAGAAATAAAAGATGAAAGAGCAGGGTTGTTGGCAGCCGGTTTTATGGCAATTGTTCCTGGTTATATATCTAGATCTGTTGCTGGATCTTATGATAATGAGGCAATTGCTATCACGCTTTTGATGGTGACCTTCATGTTTTGGATCAAAGCAATGAAAACGGGGTCAATCATGCATTCAACGTTTGCGGCGTTATTCTATTTTTATATGGTTTCCGCGTGGGGTGGTTACGTTTTTATTACAAACTTGATTCCGCTTCATGTTTTTCTTTTGATATTGATGGGGCGTTACAACAGTAGATTGTATACCTCATATACAACATGGTATACTATTGGGACAATAGGTTCTATGCAGATCCCTTTTGTTGGTTTCTTGCCAATTCGTTCCAACGACCATATGGCTGCATTAGGAGTGTTTGGGTTAGTACAGCTGGTTGCATTGGGGACTTACGTTAAGTCTCACGTGTCTACACAACGCTTCAAAGTCGTAATGGCTATATCTATAAGTACTATTATTATTGCGGGGTTTTCAGGCTTGTTTGCATTAACTATGTTGGGTTATATAGCTCCATGGACAGGAAGATTTTACTCTTTATGGGACACTAATTACGCTAAAGTTCACATTCCTATTATTGCTTCTGTCTCCGAGCATCAACCTACCGCATGGCCGGCCTTTTTCTTTGATAATCAGTTTTTGATCTGGTTATTCCCCGCAGGTGTCTTCTTAATGTTTTTGGAGCTCAAGGATGAACATGTTTTCGTCATTGCATACTCTGTGTTTTGCTCTTACTTTGCAGGGGTGATGGTTAGATTGATGTTGACCTTGACACCTATTGTGTGTGTCACAGCTGCATACGCGCTTTCGAAACTGTTTGACATATATCTCGATTTTTCGGATCTGTACAGCAATGATGCCCAGAGCGGGGAAAAAGAAGGTGAAAAGGCAGATTCTACTTCAGCTCGTGATAAGTTGATGATGCTAGTCGCCAAACTAATTGTTTCAGGGACATTTTTATTCTATCTGATTTTGTTTGGTTACCACTGTACGTGGGTGACTTCAAATGCATACTCTTCTCCTTCCGTTGTTTTGCCTTCACGTAATCCTGATGGCTCCCCTGCGCTTATAGATGATTATCGGGAAGCTTACTACTGGTTACGTTTGAATACCAAAGAGGACGCGAAAATCGCTGCATGGTGGGACTATGGGTATCAGATTGGAGGAATGGCAGATAGGACTACACTTGTTGACAATAACACTTGGAACAACACTCACATTGCAATCGTAGGCAAAGCTATGTCTTCCTCTGAGGACGTTGCTTACGAAATTATGGCCGCACATGATGTGGACTACGTTCTTGTGATTTTCGGTGGGTTACTCGGCTTTTCCGGTGATGACTTAAACAAATTCCTATGGATGGTTCGTATCGCCGAGGGTGTCTGGCCCGATGAGATTCACGAGCGCGATTACTTTAGCGCGTCTGGAGACTACCGTATGGACTCCCTTGCCTCACAAAAAATGAAGGACGCTCTCTTATACAAGCTTTCCTACTACAGATTTCCAGACCTTTTCGATGGTCGCCAAGCCACGGATAGAGTCCGTGGTCAAACTGTCACAATTAATGACATTGGGAATTTGGACTACTTCGAAGAAGCTTTCACATCGGAAAACTGGCTTGTAAGAATATACAAACTGAAAGAACCTGATTTCCTCGCAAGGAACCTCCACGACGTTGGCACATTCGAGAGAGAACAGGCTCTCGGCGTCAAAAAGAGATTAATAAAGAAGCCCCAACTTGACGTTAGAGTATAATACATAGAAACAACAAGTAGCTTGTATATTCACGAATTAATACAACATAGAATCGTATGATACGCGTTGTTATGGCCGACCTCTTGCAGATGATTTTTAGAAGGATATAGGGTTTGATTTCTAACACGTCACCAACAAGCCAAGCATAATGCATAGAAGTACTCATTACGTATCTAGTCGATACTTCAGGTTTCGGAATTGAATTCTCACGTAAATTATGTCTATCAATATTACCTCATATAGCAAACGTTAACGATGATGCCTTTTTCCTAAAGCGTCGCGTGGAGATCTAGATACAACAAATAATTAGATAGAAAAGTGTACGGAATTGTTGAAACGCTTGTTTGTTTACAACATTTGAAGTAAAACAAGATTGATTTCAGTAGTGATTGACACTGACTAACTTACGGAGACCGCTAACGCTGCTAGGGTGCTGAACGTTACAACACTGGTATTTTAGAAAAACTATTGAAATCTGAGATTTGTTCGAGTGCCTCACTAGTATCTTTGCATTGAGTTTTAGTAAAGCGAAGTTTATTGTCTGAAGGACATTCAAGAGATAAATAGTGGCTGTAATTAGTAGTCTGATCTCTTGAATTTGCTTCTAAGATTTGTTATATTTGCTTTAAATTCGTTTAAAATTGCTTTGTGTTGAAGTGTGGCTATACACATAAAGTAAACACACATATACAATAACAAAAACTGGTGATAATAAGCAGTTTTGAAGGGAATTGGACAACAATTGGAGTACATTTAGCTAGAAATGGATTTTGAAACATCGTTTGACGAATACAATGCGTCTAATGTAGCTTCTAAGTTTATTGCACTGGAGATATCGGATAAAGAGGATGATTACGATTCTTCAGTGCACTCTATGCCAGTTTCAGAGATGGA
Organism: Eremothecium sinecaudum; assembly: GCF_001548555.1. Lineage (NCBI taxonomy): Eukaryota > Fungi > Ascomycota > Saccharomycetes > Saccharomycetales > Saccharomycetaceae > Eremothecium > Eremothecium sinecaudum. Next base: position 1,100,721 of record NC_030896.1, on the reverse strand, counting down.
AATTGGAAACGTGATGGACCCCTGTGCTACACAGACCAGCTCTGAAGATCCCTCCGTGGTTCAATTGATGCGCGTATCAACTCAAACCAATGCGTCCGCTAACGTGGAAACCAGACCGAAATCTGAAGATAAGAAGAAGTGGTCATTTGTATCGGTAAACAGTTCAAGCAAGAAACGATGGTCAGCCTTATCATTTGCAAGTGATATACACAGTAAGGCTAGTAAGCGTATGTCAGCTGCGAGCTCGAGCTCTAGTGCGCAATCGACCTCTGCGCCTAGATCAAGCTCTTCTATGGTGAAAAGATCATCAACTGGAGCATCATTGCGCTCTCTACTGAATAAGATAACACATACTGACAGTACGTCTGGAGAAGCAGGCAATAGTGCAAATAGTGCAACATCGACAAAACCAGGCTTGGCGCTATCATCTGCCAGTGTATTTTCACCTTCGCGGACCGACATTATGTCGTATATTGGACGGAAACCGACTATAAATGCGAACAGTTTTCGAATGCCTTTGAAGACCATATCTTCAAACATGAACAGAATTATAAGGCCTACCACACATTCAACTATTGACGAAACGCAGAGTACCAAGGAAGATAGTTATAGCCCCTTAACGCCGTCTAGATGGAAGTTTTGGAAAAGCAACCGGGCTAAAGAGGACGAGGTAGATGCCATTAATATTTGGCCAAATAATCAGCCAGTACCGCTACCACATATGACACACACAAGATCAAAGACATCTCTAACTGACTTACGGAAGTCCATATTTTCATCGAATAATCTAAATGATGGTAATCGAAGTGCAAGTACAATAAAGCATAGGCTGTCACATCACTCATTAAGGAAAATGGCTTCTCAAAGCTCTTTGAAAACCATGGCATCTCACTCGTCTTTAAAAAAACTAAGGCGCGGTTCAGCTGACGACTCGCCTGCGATTTCATTGCCCATTCCAGATCAAGCTTCAAGAGATAAGATCAGGATCAAATTAAAAAACTCAGCGTCTTTAATATCTATTAACAATGGTGAGGTATCTGGAACTCCTATAATTACTGATAGCAACGAATACAACAAAGCAATTCTGAATCAACTTTTAGACTTGTGTGATACCAAATGCATCCAAGATTATGATTGCCTGCCTGTTGATATGCAGAAGATTTCTACGAATTACGTATATCTAAATCCAAGTGATGATACTATCTACAAGATCCTTCCATTTTCTGCAGGAGACGATACCTTAATCGGCAAGGATACTTTGTTGAAGGAGCTCCAATTGCAACGTTTAATATCCGGAACTCCTGGATTCATCCAATTGCTGAACTGCGGTGTATACAAAAAACAAGAAGACGAATCCATTTATCTTGTTCTTCATATGAAAAACCATGGTTCACCTTTATCGGAAACGAAGGATTTTACGTTCCCGCAATTACAAGATATTTTGGCACAGTGCTTTAGAGCGCTATACGTTGCAGAGAGTAAGTTTCAATTTGAACATCGCTATCTCACTACAGAACACATACTGCTTGATAAACAAGGTAATATAACTATTTGTGACTATCGTTTATCTCGGGCAAGCCATGCAGAAAATTGCTGGTTCACGAGATTGGACAATCCATTATTTTTCCAAGGTCCTAAGGATTATAACTATGTTCTGCAATGGATGAGGAGCACAATGAATTCGCATACTTGGCACCTCCATCATCCTCGTACTAACCTTTATTGGTTGCATTACATTGCAAACTGGTTACTAACTACATGTAAGGAGATATCACCTGAAAGGCCTAAACTTGAAAAACTATATGCCAGTTTAGATCCCACCCAGAAAAGAAAAAGATGGAATAGAAGTGATTCCATTTTGGAAAACTGCGGGGATTTATTATGCCAACGTTAGAGTATCTAAAACATACCAGCTAAATGGAAATCTGGACCTATTAATACCCAACAAAAACAGATTATTCTTTATATCGCTAAACCTAGGACAATTAGTTTTAGTATTATTATTAATGATGTAAAGGATCTTTAAAATCATTGTGCATCATGCGCAATGTTTAAACATCAGCAACACTCATCTGCTCCAATTTCAGGCAAAGAAAACTGTTTACCCACCCATTGAAATACCTCATATTTCGAGTTAAGCTCCTTATTATTATGCATACAATACCCATCTCCGCTGTCCTGTTTCAACGACCCCGTTTTAGTTCTAGGCTCTATAAAGATACATCTTTTTATCCTGGAGTGGATCAGCGCCATAGCACACATTGAGCAAGGTTCGTGTGACGTATAAACTTCAAAATCAAGACATAAATAATTATCTATCCTAGCTTCCTCCAAACCTTTTGAAACTCTTTCTCGCCGTTTTGCTTCTTCGTTTGCTACCTTTCTTATGCCTTGCATTATACTATGGCATAATGCATCACCTTCGAATCGATAGTCAATCTCGAAGTAAGGATTATTAACATCGGCTGGATTAACAAAAGCTGTTACAATTGGTAACCCTTTTTTACTATCTTTGATTTCAATGCATTTACTTTCAACTTTCTCCAGGATTTTTTTAATATATGGAATGTCAAATACACAGTCATTCAGTATTTGATCATTAGGATTTCCTCTCCAAACCAACGGCCAATATCGGGTACTCCACTCCCTAGATAGTTCCCTGCTATATGGAGCAACCATTGGTAAATCATGCTGAGCAAGTTTTTCATATGCAAAATCCGCTTCTTTAAGTTTCTTACAGACATCATCAGCGTCTGATATTAACTTCGTTGAACATAAAATGACGCACAGTTTACTGCCATCTGCAGACTTTTGTATTCTTTTGCAATGTAAATACGTTACAGGATCGTCGTCTGAAAAGTATTCTTTTATAAAGTTTAGAACTAGTGGAGTATCTTTTGGAGCAATTTCAATTGTCCATACCTTAACCAAATCTGGCTCATTTATATGTTTCAAATTCCGTATCTGAAGTAGGCAGTCTTCTATTATACATTTCTTAAAGTCTATTTTGATAGAGTTTAAGTGTTTCTTTACCATCATATACTTGGTTTGTATAAATACTTTATGTAATGGAAGGCGATGAGCGTTTAAAACATTAAATGTGGAAATGATTTTTAAAATTTTATACATTTATTAAACAAACAACAACGTATCTGATGAAATGCCTTGAAGAATTTATCAATGATGACCTTCCAGAGCGTATCGAAGTGAATAAAAATCAGCTATGGGCCCTAAGGTCGATTAACTGCTTAAAGGACCTGTTGAAAACCCATTTTATCATTGAAAACCCTAGAAGATACCCTTTACCACAAACTAGTAGTGAGCATGGCAAAATGATAGACCAATGTGTTGTTTTTCTGGTTACAAATAAGCTTTTTGATAATGTTTTGACTTATGGGTATAATATTGCTAATAATTTGCAGTTGAATGCCTCAATTCACTGTGATTCCATCAATAGTAGTATTGCAACATTAAAAACAGGGGTATGGGAACTTTTACATGAAGCGATTGGCACAAGAAATTTTGTGTTTTTAGTCATTAATTGCTCTATATTTTGCTATTATGGAAGCTATTTCAAGCAGATTGTTGGTAATGCTATGAATGAACCTAATTCTCCTCCGATCTGGTATAAAAATAAAGAAAATCGGTTAGCAATCAGGTCAAAGAGAAGAGAAGACGTTGGAAATACTGCATTCTTGTACAGAAACTACTGTATAATTAAATGGGATAAACTTTTGGCTGGTGATATGCGATCATTGAGGTTAGAAATATTTGAGTCCAAAGATATGGAAAATGCAATGGTAGATCTACTGATATCAAAAATGCTTCAAAATACCAAAAGAATCAAATATATGAGGATAATCAACTCCATATGTCCTCGAAAATTTGTTAAATCATTGAAAACAAATCTTGATGCGCAAACGAATGTGAAATCGGTTACTAGGCTTATCATTATTCTTATTGATAAATTAATACCATTGCAACTCTTCGGAAATCAAAAAAATAAGGCTGTAATATTAAAAAGGGTTTCGGAGTTGTTATTACTAAACGTAAACTCTAAGATTCCATTTGAGTATTTAACGAAGGGTATAAAACTTAAAGATGTTGGTTGGCTTGATTGTAAGAGTGGAAATCCGCGCTATGAGTTGCAACGTCGGCGATACTTAATGGAACAATTCCTTGACTGGCTTTACAGAAAATTTTTACCTCGAATAGTATCGTCTATATTCTATGCTACTGAAATATCATCTCAAGTATCGGTAGTTTACTATAGACAGGACGATTGGAGGGATTTATCATTGCCATTTTTAGCATCATACTTTGGCAATTACTTGGAAGTAAATAGACACTGTACTATCCACGACAGCTTTAAACGTTCAGAGTATAATCATAAGAATTTAAGGCTGATTCCAAAAAAGGCGAAGGATGAATTTCGAGTCATTGCTGTACCTTACAAGGGCGTGTATGAGGATGACAAGTACGAATACGATGAATACATAAAAACGACGATTAAGCCTATACATCATATATTAGGATACCTCAGGGAAACTCGAGAAACTCACTTCGAAAAATTGAGTTCTCCAATGCAAATAGGAAAGGCTATCAAGAACTTCAAAACTACCTTAATAGAAAAATATGGTAAGATTCCTCCTTTATACTACGTGAAGTTTGATATCGCTACATGTTATGATTCAATTCCAAAACATAAAGTATTTAAAATTGTTGATAAACTGGTTGGTGATTGTAAAGACTTTTATATTAGGAAGATTACAGTATATGATACGAAAACTCATGTTATTAAACATCATAATGTGGTCAATGGACATTTGAAAATGAAACAACGGTGCATTATAATAGATAAAGTTCAAACTATACGTCTATCTAAACAGGATATCTTCAACACTCTATCAATGGAGATTGAAAAAACTGCTTTTAGATACTATAATAAATGTTACCTACGAAAAAACGGGTTGTTTCAAGGTTCCCAACTTTCGAGCTGTATAGTCGACATTGTTTATGATGATTTGTTAGAATATTACCCAGAATTGCGACATACAAGGGATTCCTTAGTTTTGAGATTAGCTGATGATTTTTTGGTGCTATCCATCGATAGGGAATACGTGAGTAAGATACTGACATTGGCATCTGAAGGTTTTAAAGCTTATAATGCAACGATTAATAAACATAAAATCCTTACCAACTTGACATTTGACAGTAGTGTTGAAAACATTTTCAGCTACTGCGCAATCAATATCGACATTACAAAATTAGAGGTATGGAAAACCAAAGATAGTTATAATTTGGTACAATCACACGTTGGATCAACAAAAAAGCTATACAAGAAACTCAGATGGCTATTCGAACTACGAATGTCATATGAAGTGACTAGCACAAGATTTAATTCTTGGGAGGCGGTCGTCAAACACATAGCGCACGCCATCACTAATTTAGCTGAATCATTTTCCGCTTGTTTTAGCAGGCTACCCGTAAACGTTAATGCGTTTTCCGAATTCATTGACGGCATAATCATCTCTTCCTGTCAAAACTGCCAAAGGGGTAATGATGCTAAACTGAAATGTCTTGAACTGCAGACAGTTATAGTAAGTTGCTTTAAAATGATCATGATGGTTAAGCGCTCAAAGTTTGCCAAAATCATAAAATTTCTAGAGGACAAACAAAACGAGGTACTTACAGAATTTCAATTAAAGCATGCCTGACCCAAAAGTTTCTCGTAAATTCTGTTCATCGCGTTCTTTCCGATGTCTTTCAATTTCCTCAATACCCCCTGCCCTCTTGAAGTTACCTTTTTCTATAAAATCTTCCAACTCTGATTCGAAAGCAGAACCGTCTCTGTATTGTAACTCCTTCTCTCTTAGCTTCTCGGCTCTTTCAATGGCCTGTAGCCTACTCACATGATCTGGATTTAGCTTCTCAACCTCCATCAACACACGATTCCTCAATTCGCTATACGCGCTTGGCCTTGCCAATGGTAAAATTGGTCCGGCTCTTGTCCTTTTTGGATTCTTCTCCTGTTCTTGACAACACAGTTCTACTAACTCAAATGTTTCGTTTGCTTTATTCAAGTCTTCTTTCAGGTCGAAAACCAAGTCTTCCTGCAGTGTCAAAAACTGCTGTTCTTCGCAGACCTTATCCAATTCAAATTCCCATATCTTTTTCCAATTAGGCTTCTCAATTTCGAGATACTCTTCCATCCTCTCTAAATCTGCGTTCGCATTCTTCAGTTCTTGCTGCACAGACTCCAATTTTTTCCTGCTTGGTTTTGCACCTCTAATCGCGACATCCTTTCTTAACGCTTCAATAATATCTTGTAAATCATCGACCTTTGCCAATAATGTGTCTGAAAGTTCAGACAACTTCGTATGTGATTGTTCCATGTAAACCCTATTTGCAGGACTAGAGGCATTGAGATTTAGGGATTGGAATTTCTTCACCTTCTCCAACATCGTTGTGATAGTATTTTTTAATGTTTGGTTACTGTTATTATGGGCTTGACTCAATATAGAGAGATCATGTTTAATAGAGCGAACTTGCTCAGCAACGTTTTGCTGGGGAACACCACTCGTAAGTGACAAAGGGCTCCCTGAACTGGCCCTATCATTAGCCATTACTAAGTTCTTCAATTCATTAAACATTGCTCGTTGCGAATCCAATACCTCCGCCTTAAACTCTTCCAACTTCTTACTCCAGTCAGCTTGCGTAGGTGAGAGCGAGTCTAACTGTAGCTGTAACACCGTATCATCCTTTATGAAATGCAATTGGGACTCTTCTAATTCGTATGCAACATCATGTCCCGGCTCCTTAATGTAAATATCAGGAAACGAATCGCCTCCTGGAGAGTAAGTAAACTTCTCAACAAATAAAAGTCTTATTTGGTTGAATGTTAGCGGCAAAGTCGCAGTACATTTCTTCACCCTATTATTTAGCTTCAAGAAGACAGTAACTGTTGAGCCGTCACCAATGTATCTCGACGGTCTGTTGGTGGACTCTGTTACTTCTCCTTCGTCGTCCGAATTATGAGTAGCAAGCTCAATATGCTTATTTGTAGTACCACGAGTGTTAGGCTGCGACTTCATGCTAAATTCTGCAGAAGTAGGTAATACTGGCGTCGGTGTGTCCGCATTCGATATATGTGTGAGTTTCGCCATATGATAAGCAGAAAACCGTTTTGATGCACGCCTCTGCAGCGTATTCCCATTTTTTAACTGAGACAATGGGTCTTCATCATTCTGGACATTGTTGCTCTGTTTAGAACTCTGTCTATCTACAGTTGAGTATTTGACATCGTTCGCAACTGGATCATCGATCGTTGACGCATTTGGCACTGAGTGGCTCCTACTATCCGTAACTGTCCGCGGTACTTCGTTAACAACACCAGAGGAGCCATTGGAATTAGGAACTGACCCACGTCCTTCACCAAACCGTGAACTTGGGGGTATAGATCTCGTAGACCCAGCCGACGTCCTTTGCTCATTTTTCCGCTGTTTAAGTTGCTGCTGTTTTCCCTTCAACTTGTCCAATAAATTCACTATTATCTCACGTATCTGTGGCAAATACTTATTTATTGTCTCCTCTGTTGCAGGTTCGCTTAAAGCTCTCTCCAGAATAAGGCGAAGTTCCATTGGAACATCACCCAAATCCACCACATCTAAACCGGCGTGCAAAAAATGTTTCGAAACCAACTTAAAATCATTCCCGAGTTGCACAAAGGAATCAGACACTTGTTCTTCAGTTGCTAGCCTTTTAGACCATTGTTTTAGCTTTTCTAATAATGATTTTGTTGAAATCAGAAGCTTTGTAACACTGCTTTCTACAGTTGACATCGGTTTAACATCCATTAAGGAAGTAGGTAACGATTTATTAGTTCTCTGTGAAGATTGGCTTGACATTATGAGGAACCAAAAGTATGAGAAACGCGGAGGTTTTGGATATATTTCTCACTTTTTAATCTAGTTTTATCATTTGTGAACGTCATGCTAGAATTAAAGGTTTTTTAAAAAAGCTTTAAGGTTGCTTTACATGTTTATACATATAAAAACTGCAGATTTAAGAGACAAGCATAAGATAAGCTTTGTTATATGTGGTAGAATGGATGTGGAGGAATCAGTAGCTGATTCGCTAGCTGATGATGATGAATACGTGATTTGGCAACCAGATCTAGAGTTCTCCGATGTTAATGTTAACGATAGAAAAGATAAGGTAAAAAGATCTTCATTTGGACTGGGAGATATGGCCCCATATAGGTCATTAAGGAAGCGTAAGGCGATTCAGAAGATGCCTTATAGTTTAGATAGGATTAGGCATGAGCAAATGCTACAAGGGTACGATGTTTCGAATTTTGATGCATTGGCGGATAACTTAGAGCTTCCAGTTAGTGGTCATATGGAACGGAAGGGAAGCAATGCGGAGCCAAATAAGAGCAATCATGCACCAGGTCTATCCCGGAGTATTACTCATAAGCGTCAACCAAGACAAAGAGAATTACGTGGTAACGATGAGGAAGAAGAAGATGATGAAGACGACGATGACGAGCGCGTCGTTCTACCGCATTCGAGACCTCATGAGCGCAAGGTGTTACTAGATTCTCAGCAATACTCCGAAAGTTCAGGCTCTGATTTCGATGATGTTCAAGACAAATCTCAAGAGAAGATTATATTCCGGGGAAAGGTAATTGATTTTCGTGATGGTTATAAAGGCATAATGCCAAAAGTAGCCTGGAAAAAGTCTCTCTCTTCGGATGATAAGCCTAGCGGTTCCAGTAGGCGTGAAAATAGGACTATTATTACAAAGAGGCGAGGCGTGGCTGTACGAAAAATGGTGAAGCAAGCTAATAATGAGACCCACCAAGACATGATAATCCCGGACTATGATTTACAGGAAGGCGTTGTTGATGAGGACATAAGTATAGAAACTAAGCCGGCGAAGGAGACTCATGAACTGAAGCAAAGCATTTTGAAGCAGTATTTTGAGAGTAAATACTCTAAGTCGTATAAGTATGACGACCTTTCGGACGAAGATTCTAGTGATGCAACGGATTTGGAGTATCTTTCTAACGATGATGTAGAATTGCAAAGAGATATATTCGACTATGCTGCAAAAGATGAGGCCAGTGGTAAGGACTACTACACAATTGACTCCGATATGGATGAAAACTATGGACATGACAGTGACGCAATAGAATCTGATGAAGGAACGATTGATAAAATGCTAAACAACTCACGGTCCAAGAACTATAAATACGGTAATAAAAAAAGGGTTTTAAATGGAAATAGGATGATTAATAAAACGAATAAGAAGACAACTTTTGCTAAAAAAATAAGGAAACGGTCCACAAGGAAGGATCATCTATTAGGGAACACAAGAAAATTAAATTGTAACTATAAAATTAATTCTGTAAAAGACGGGCCAAAGAATAATGGTCAAACTGGGAACCTTGAAGCAGAGCGGCAGAAGGCTCAAGAAAAAAATAAAGCTTATAATATAGCATCACAAACTCAACGGAAGATAGGTATGTCGGCTATACTCGAGCCGCCAAGATCAATGGTACTTTATGAAAAGCCAAAGCTATTTGTCCCAGTGATAGAGGGTTTAGCCGATGAATACAAGTTAATGAAAAGGCACATCCGTCTCAATCGTACTGAAGAAATAATGGAAAGAAAAACTGTAGGAGAACTCAAGACTGTTAATGAATCTCAAGTGTTTTCATCCGTCTTGAACAGTAAGAACTTTGACCCTCCATTATGTGTGAAGATTGAACTTCCTAGTAAGACGTTTATTCTCTCTAGGCTTGACCGTGATGTTAATGAATCGCTTGGCGCGATATTCCAATATATAGTTGAAGTTGGTGTTGTAAATGAGGAAATTGTAGACATGTCCGTTAAGATTTCGGAATTTTTATGCTACATGGATCAACCTGATCTTTATAGAGTCATCGACGATTTTCATCGTAAGTTCAGAGCAAAGGTGAATTTACTAAAATGCAAGGCGAAACCGATTCACTTTTATCAGATTGCTGTGTGCCAGTTCATGTATCTCGAGATATCAAAATTCAGTAATTTATCGGCAGCTAAAAAGACATCAATTGAGCAAGAAATAATCGATCACATAGTGTCTTTTTTTGGGTTACTTTCGCGTTGTTATAATGCTTTAGTAGGGACTGAATTGAACTTGTTGTACAAGGCCTATGATATATTGCGTGCAATAATCCACCATTTAGGTCAACTAAATACACTTTGGCAACGTTTGACAAGGCAGCAATATTGTCCACAGGTATGTCACACAATTGTATCCTTATTTCCAACTCATGAATCACATTGGAGAATAGTAAAAGCCGACCACAACTTTGCATCTGCTACGGAATGGTTAGTTTTTATCAGGAATTGCTCTAGTGGAGCCTTGAAATGGGAATTTAATAATGAACTTGTACTACAATTATATGAGTATTTCAAAACTCGGAAATTTACTGACTTTGAAGAAGAATTGAAAAAGACAGAATATAGTGACGAGCAAAGCAACAATATCTTTAATTACTCCACTATATTTGAATCATTCTTAGGTATAATTGAAAGAACTCCTCTTTCTGTACTCACATTAGAACGAATTACTCCAATTGGAACAATCCAGACAACAGTTTCTCTCAAGCAGCTGAATAACCGATTGAATTTATTACTTTCATTAGCGAAGAAAGCGCAATATAGTTACGAAAAGAGATATGATGAGTTAGTAATGCCATTTTTTAAAAACACCGCCCCTAAGAGTATAGATATTGAAGTTTTTTCGTCTATTTTGGATGGTGAGTATAAAATGATTGATATATGTCTACAGAAGAAACTTGAACCAGTTGGGAAATTAATGAATTATATCTGGAAATATGTGCTTATACAAAATGATGAGATTTATTGTAGCAAATGGGAAGTATTCTTGGACAGACTTAATGTATTGTTACCACAACATAAAACAGTTTTAAATCTGCTTTTGAAAAGTATGTCGCCAGTTCTTCATCAGATGTTGGCCACAGACCCATCTTCCAATTTAACCGTTAAACTTGTGGGGTTATTTGTCCCTAACTTAGAAGCGCTGGGTCCTGAGTGGGTTGAAGCTCACCTGTTTCGCTCTCTGGCAGTGCCGGCAAAGTCGAACGTCACAATACTAAATCAATATTGCTCGGTTATACAATACCTCGCAGAATCAAATGTAATTACGTGGTGGTCTGTATTGAACTACAACTTATTCGATGGAGATTCGGACATTATGTTATCTTACTATACAAATATCTGCTCAATGAGTGACGATTCTTTTTTCTGCCAGGTTAAAAAGACCATGTACACCAAGGTGATCGACTTATTATTGGTTAGGTACGATCACAAATTTCGGACTTTTCTACAAACCCTATCCAAAAGAGATCCGTTATTAAAGCTCGACGTTGAAAGTACTTCTTCGCACTTGCAACTAATAAAGAAGGTTATTCGTGCTTTCTCGCAAGCTTCCCATAATGATCTTTTGGTCAAATTCGTTGCAAAAGTCCGAAACGCATACCTCCAGGATAACAAACAAAGGGATTTTTATTACAGTATTGTGAACTTTCTCAACAACAATTTTGTGGACCAGATAAGGAACGCCCATGAGTTCAAATACCTGAAGAACGAATTTGGAATTTCGAATGAGGAGACGGAAAAGAGTATTTTTAGAGATCATCTTCTTTCCCTCCAAACCGATACAGACCGCTGTGTGTTTGTTGAAACAGAACTAATACAAATGCTGTCACACAAGAAGGAACTAAGTTCTTTTATAGTCAAGCTTCAATCTGCCTTGCAGTGTTCTGTGTTCGAGAATTCAATAAAGTCTCTCACTGATATGATAAGATCCCACCCTCTACGCAAGCCAAGAAACACTCTGCACGTGAACGCTGCCTACATCCTGCTCCATATACTTAATGGCTATTTTGTTAACAACTGCGGACTCGTGGTACCAGATGAATTCTATGAACTAATAAAACTACAACTGCATTTCAGCATTGACTCGGACATTTATCTACGAGACACTGACTTATCAACTACTGAATTATTACTAGAGATGGAGATAGTTAATCTACAGCGTACAGTTGTAACACTATCGTACGGCTTTAAGGAGTGTCCTGACCTTGTCGGCGCCTATTTATTCTCAACCGCGTACCCACCATTATCCCCACCTCAGCCAAACGTTCTCAACACCGAGAGCATTTTGAACGACAACATAAACCACTTTCTAAACGTCACTGTTAAGAACATTGTTCAAAACGTGGACCAAAACCTTACAATAGAATTACCGTCTGAACTGCTTGCTGAAGACGACAAAAGTGTTCTAGCTCAACGAGATGCACTAGTAACTACTGTGATGAACGATATGCTTGAGCTAAATAGTTTACTTGTATGATCATGTTCCACGACGGATTTAAAGCACATAGGTGTCAAAGGAGATCTCCACTATGCGGTATTATTAACTGAAGGATTTACGTCGTAAATGATCTGGCGTAAAGACTATTGAACTAAAATTTTTAAATAGATTCTTTAACGACGTTCGAAAATCAAGTAGTAGCCACTTGTTTAGATGAACTTGTTGTTTTCAATAAGTAAATATAATTTTTCTTAATTGGCTGAAACTTTCAAGAGCAGTTTTAGTAGTCAACCGTTGGCCTTCTCATTCTTGACTCCATTAAAATAATAACAACAAATTTTGAAATACGATGACTGAACAAAATCAAACGAAGAGTCAAAACGCGTCTACGGAACCTCAAAGACCACAGAATGTTGGTATTAAGGCCATCGAGATTTACATTCCATCACAGGTATGTTGCATTTAAAGCCTGATAGTACTATTAGGCAGAAACTTATTTTTGGGTTTTTATTACGAAGTGCTTATTACTGACAGAATATTTTTAGTGTGTTAACCAAGCTGAGTTGGAAAAGTACGATGGTGTTTCTTCTGGTAAGTATACCTTGGGTTTAGGTCAAACTAATATGTCTTTTGTGAATGATAGAGAAGATATTTACTCTATGTGTTTAACCGTATGCTCTAAGTTGTTAAAAAACTATAACATTGACCCAAATAGTATTGGTAGATTAGAGGTTGGTACGGAAACTTTGCTAGATAAATCCAAGTCCGTGAAATCCGTCTTGACGCAGTTGTTTCCAGAAAATCCAGATACCGAGGGTATTGACACTGTCAATGCATGCTATGGTGGTACTAATGCTTTGTTTAATTCGGTGAATTGGATTGAGTCCAGCGCTTGGGACGGTCGTGATGCCATAGTCGTTTGCGGTGATATCGCTATTTATGACAAGGGTGCTGCTAGACCTACTGGTGGTGCCGGTACTGTCGCTTTGTTGGTTGGTCCAGATGCTCCAATTGTATTGGATTCTGTCAGAGGCTCATACATGCAACACGCTTATGACTTTTACAAGCCAGACTTCACTAGCGAGTACCCATATGTTGAGGGTCAATTCTCATTGACATGTTACGTTAGAGCCGTTGACCAGGCTTACAAAGCTTACTCTAGAAAGGCAATTGCCAAGAACTTGGTTAAAAATCCAGCAGGGCCAGAGGCTGTTAACGTCAGAACTTTCTTCGACTATAATGTCTTCCACGTCCCAACTTGTAAGTTGGTCACCAAGTCGTACGGTAGATTGCTTTACAATGATTACAGAGCTAATCCAAACTTATATCCTGAAATCTCTTCCGATTTCTCCAACGTTGACTACGAAGCTTCCTTGATAGATAAGAACATCGAAAAAACTTTTGTGTCTGCTGCCAAGAAGTTGCATGAAGAGCGCGTTGCTCCTTCATTGATTGTCCCAACTAACACTGGTAACATGTACACAGCTTCCTTATACTCGGCTTTAGCCTCCCTTTTATTCCACGTTGGAAATGATGCATTACAGGGTAAACGTATTGGTTTGTTCTCCTACGGTTCTGGTCTTGCTGCATCTTTGTTCAGTGCCAGAGTCGTCGGTGACATCAACCACATTGTTAGAGTCCTAGATTTGGACAATAAGCTCCAAACTAGAAAGACTCAAAGCCCTGAAGAATACGAAAAAGCGATTGGGTTAAGAGAAAAGGCACACTTGCAAAAGTCCTTCATTCCAACCGGCTCCATTGAATTGCTACAACCAGGTACTTACTACTTAACTGGCGTTGATGACAGATACAAGAGATCATATGCCGTCATTGAGTAATTTAAGCTTTTTAAAAAAGCTACAGTGGACTATTTGCTTGGTTGAATTTAACCGCTTCTATTAACTTCGTATTATTGTTATTTACATGTGTACTACATAATAAATATATGTAATCTTCGCGTCGTTTTCACGTCGTTTTCGCGTCGTTTTCACGTCATCTTATCTAATCTTTTTAATTGAATCTTTTTAATACGCAACCGCCTGGACTTATTCCCCACATTGTCGAGAACGTTTACTCTATTAGGTTTTAACGTTGACTACCTATAATGTACCAAACAATAGCTGTTAAACGGCGGACTCCTATTGGTTGAGCTAATCGTAGTAAGTGATATCGGGATGGTTGTATATCGTACGAAAGGATCCCGGAATGTTCCTACGATATGGGTATTTTCTCTTTATCACCTAGCAGCTGTGTAGTATTTAAATGTAAGCTAATTTTTCATTATATAGTATATACTAACGAAGGAAGCCGTTACAAAAAACTTTGTTTAAAAGTTGTTAAATCGTGTTAAGTGTTACTCATAAGTTGTATTTATTGCAGATCTGCTAGGCAATAGTGGCTCGTAATAGTGGGTTTCACATCACTTGAGGAATCTCTGGCATCTACTATAAGGTAATAACTTCGGTGAAATGGCCTTTAAGTCGTTCAAATACAAGGTTTACTCTAAAGGGTACCATTCGGTGTCGCAGAAGCCTCCCACTGCATTTTTTGATAGTTCATACCAGTATTTGAAGCATAATCAAGGTTTGGTATGTGTGGAATCTGTAATTCCGCATTCACTTGCAGGTCACATGGGGCCTCATCCTAAAGTGTTGGCGGCAAACGTCAACTTCAAGAGTGTAGAGAATGTCCTGGATGTTTATGCGGATGAGCAGGATGAGGATATTCAGCATACTATGGGCATGACCAGTGGCTTACGTTCGGAGGAAATGTGTAGAGGTCCTCTGCAGAAAACATTCAACGCTCGGAGAAACTCGGAAACATTTCAGTTTTTGACCGTGAATAATAGTGCTAATAATGTTGCGCTAAAGGGAGCCTTCTCGAAAAGCTACTACAGTACATCTGCGGCGCAAGCGCCACCTCCTCCTCAGGATGGAGAGGAGACCGACTGCAGGCTAAAGGAGCATGATGCTGATGAAGCATGGGAACGTGATACGGAGACCAGTATTAACACCGAGAAATTTCTGAAGACTACAGCTGTTGAAATCGAACGGTGTATGTCACAGCATGACTATAACAAGGTTAATTCATTATATCTGGCATTAAAGCGGAATGGGGCCTTACCGACATTGGATATTTTCAAGAAAGTGTTGCGATCGATAAAATTGCGGAATTTGGATTTTGATGATCTAGACAATCGCATGTTCCAGCTGCTAAACTGCTACCATGATATGGTATTTCACAAGGTAAAACCTGACAATGAGTCGTATGGGATTGTTATTGGAGGACTGTTGAAGGGCTGTATATCTGCATTTGATACAAAGAATCCAAACGGACGCGATTTTTTCAAAATCGCTCTAGATCTATTCTTCGCCTGTAATTCGAAGAAGGAGCGAATCTTTCATCGTAATGTGTTAGATCGGTTGCTTCTTGCCATTAACATTTATCCGGGACATGTTCAGTACAATACCATCATTGATTACATCAGTTCGGTTCCTAGTTACAACCTAACTGAAACATACTATATTGCGATGCTAAACCTTGCTAAGTTGAATAAGGATGAAGATGCCATAAAATCATTTCGCGAAGAATTTGAGTCTAACCTGTCTTCATCAGAGGAACTAATGAAACACAAATATGAAGTATACAGTATGCTGTTGTCAGCTCTCATTGAGACAAACTCTATAAAGGATGCAGGTAGTTTACTGGACACACTAATGATGGAGCTTCGGGAATCGGCTGAGACCAACAGTAATCCTAATTTAGAAAATGACCTATCGTTAGTCTTGTCGAATTTCTTAATGTCTGTTGGTTTGCGAGATCCCAAAAAGGCATACCAACTGTGGAGTGAATTTAAACGGTTAAATTGGGTTCCTGAATTCTCTTACGAATTTTACCTCTGTATGCTTCAAAACAGTTTAAAGGATTGGGATATAGCAAGGAAAATATATGGCTACATATTTGCGATGAAGCCTGTTTTTAAAATGAAAAAGTGCACGGTGCAGGATTATTTATTATACCCACATCAAGTTGAAGGTGTTATCTCGGTAACATTGCAAACTGCAATACAAAACCAGGATTCTGAAGTTATAGCTAAAATCATTGAAGAATCTGTTGTGAAGAATTTTACCTTCAACCTAGATGTTTACCCCTTAATTTTTGAATATCTACGGCAAATTAATTGTCCCGAGGATTATTTGTTACGATTTGTCGTTTCTCATTCGTCCTTGTTATCAGCGAAGACTGTTGACAATGGCACTTTTGAATTTTTAAACGCTTTCGTAGAGAGATATCCCTCACAAGTTATTTTGAGAAAGGTTGTTGATGTGCCGTTCTTCCGTAAGGTATGTGAGTCTTTTGAATTATCGAACACACATATAATAAATTATTCGGGATTTATCAGCTGCTTCGAAGCTCTTTGGAGAACACCGCAGCAACTTGCAACATTTTGTTATACTTTGGAATTGCATGCCGTTATGGTAACGAGGCTGTACGACCCTGAATATTCAGGCCTTGAAATCACTCACCCTATGATACAACAATTCCAGGCCTTATTGGTCGAGAATTTTAAGAAATTAGTTACCAATTACAGACGGATGCATATGGATTCAATTAAATGTCATCCTGTAGTGGCACATGCTGTGAAAATGGTTGACTTACCAGATGATGTTCGGGGCTATTTCACACACCCTGGCGATTGGGATAAATCATACCCATTAGATTTATCATTACTGATATCAGAATCTGTGACTGCTGGAATTAAGGAATTCAATAGGTTGGTTGCAGATGGCTACACGTTTAATTTTGGAACATATGATGCTTTGATAGACCGCAAATATATTACTCGTGAAATTATATGGAAATCGATCGAGCTATGCATAGGCGATAAAGAGTCTTTGGCTAATTTAGCTAATAAAATTGTCCACAAATCATTAAGTGATACTTTACCCACATTAGTTCTAAACCATCCACTATTTGAAAAGAAAATACTCCCATATCTAAGCGACGAGTCTCTTCTTAGAATTGCTAAGAACTGCTCTAATTTTGATGACTTTATTACAAAGATAAAATTCCCACAAAGGTTTAGTACTATTGCATTGAGAGCTGAATATAAGTTAACGGTTGATTATATTTATAATCAATTGTTCTTATTGAAACGGTACAATTCAATTGTTGAATTCAATCAAACTGCTCCTGTTGTTTCTATTCCAATATTATTGAAATCTTGCATTAGGTCAGGCGAATACGAAGAGTACAAAAAACTCCTCAAAAAGTATAGAAAATCTTTGGGGGAGGCTTTCACTACAATTCATGCGGAATATCTAATCAATGAACTTAAAATAGATGAAGCATTAAGTCTTTTGGATAGCGCTAACAAAAAAGAACCCTATAAACACTATGACTTACACACTTTTGCTATGTTTTTAAAGTCATTTGAAACCAAAATCACGCCTAGAAAAGATATAGAGGATACTCTACAGCTTGCTAATGTGCTATCCTCATGTGGTTCGTTTGAGGAGTTACTATCGATCTACAAAAGTGCAACATCCGGAGGAACACTACCCTATAATAAAAATTTGAATCAAGCGGTAAAATTAGAGATCTTAGAGCAGATGTTGAACAGTCTAAACGATGCTATAAACTTTTTGGACGTTAACTCTGAGGCCATACAGGACAGCTTTGTGATAAAATTGAATAATCTAATGAAATTTAGACATTATTTGGGTTTAAACAACTTATCTCAGAAAGAACTAACGCAACTGATAAACATTTGGCGAAATGCAGTTCCAATTGGCATTGATAATCTTTTTAATAACATTGTCGAAACATCCTACTTAAAACCAGACGCTAACGTGCTACACGTTACTGACAAATTGACGATCAGCTTTACGAAAGAGAGAATTCGCGCCTTGATTGGCGAAATAAAGAATTTTTACGAAGAGGAAGGGAATAATGAAAATTTAGATAAAGTGAAGATATTTGAAGGGACTCTAGAACGTCCTTGTGAGTTAATATCTTGATTTGGATGTTATCCTTTATGAATTTATCATTATTCACTACGATATAAACAGATAATAAACGAATAAAACCCCCAGCGCTAACATTGGCGCTACGTGATGACTAATGTATTATTTATGACTTTACCTCCTATGGACACATTAAGATTTATTGGTCATACTATAATATGAAAAAACATTTATGTAACTTATATTTATTTAAGAATACTGAATATTGATTTATTTATTTAACGATGTTCATTCTCATTCTACGAAACTGCTTGAACTTGATATTCCGGTTAATTATAATACAGTACCTTTCATTATTTTATGTACATAGAATACTCTACTACATCTGCAGATGTTACTACATCCATGTTTATATAGTGGGTATGTTGTCCATAAATTCACTGAGCACAGAACTCAAGGGTGGAACATCAGCCAACATATGCATAATGCTTGGCTTAACAGTATTGCAAAACTTCAATCCCAGACCATGTGTATCGTTCGATAGTAAACACAAAAAGGTAGCACTTGCCTTTGAGACATCAGATAATTTTGTAGGAAACTTTAGCTTTGGGAGCACAATTTGTTTAGCTTCGCTGTGCTTCACTGGATTTTCATTTTCTTTGCTTCTATTATTTTCTCCGCCATTATAATTGCCAATTGAAGGTGTGTTAGAAGTACTTGACAATGCAGCTGCTTCCCCATCTTCGATGCTAACGGCCTTCATCCTTGGTTGTATACCTTTTATCACAAACCTTTTTTGAGCGGTTACAGGATCCGTTACAACAATTGCAGCGGCCCCAACAAATGCATTGGATACATTTTTTATAAATTCAACAGCTGGTAGCAGTCTTCTCCCTGATTGCTTGACTGGTTCGTTGAATATATGTTCATAGCTTTTCCATAGGGAAATTTGGGTCACTTCGGATTCAGCAGCAGCCTCAAAACAGCATCTTAGCCATGCCGTCGATCTCATCGGCTCGTTGAGCTCGAGTAGCTTGGTGAAGATTTCGTCTGGTAAAGTTGGCACATGAGTAGGAGGCTTTGGTTTAACTCTTCTGATAAGTTTGATCTCCAAATTGGACAGATAATCGTAATCCGGAAGCTCAATATTGTACGTCAGCAGCGCAGGTAGCGCCGATGTTAGGATGCAGTTCCGCTCTGGGTTGGAAAGTAGCGTCGTAATCCTTTCGTTACCTGGCAAAATATACTGATACAAGAAATCTAAAGATGCAGTAATCAACTCATTGTCGCAATCAACCAAAATGTAAGAGACAATAATATTCAATATCTCATCATCAAGATTATCAGCTGCACTTTCTTGGTCTGCTTTAGATCTAACTAACAGCCGAGATAATGACCGTAAAATTGAAATAACCTGGTATCTGTCCTTGGTAAAACGCAAAATGGACACAAGGTTCTGAAAAAACGGATCATCCTTCTTTGCAGGCGCAATATAAGATGAAATTGCCTCTACAAGATCAAGGACATAGTTTAATAGCTCCATAAACAGGGACGCATTTTCCCGGTATATTACGTGGCTTGGTTCATTGAATTTATTGCAATTTTCCAACACCGACAATAAAAAGCCCTTCAGAGTATTACTGGTGGCCAACACCTGCGTTGAATCTGAATCTTGCGCCAAGTTACGCAGAATCAAGATCGCGTTCAAACCTTGTTCAAACTGGTAAAAATCTGCCTCGACAAGCGGCCACTCAAATCTCCCCAGAATCGGCAGCATCGCAACAACAAACGTGTTAAAATTCTCAACAAGATCTCTATTCATCTTAAGCGACACCATATATGGCGCTTTGTTGCTATAAACTAAGTACTTCTTCAAGCTCCAAGTGACTTCCTCATTAACGCCACTGATCAGCGCCATCTTCATCCTCGTCAGATCGTCTACCCCAATCATCGATCCATTAGGCAAATTCTGATAAACCGTCAGCCCTGCTAGAGCATGTTGTAACGCAGGTCCCGATTTCCATCCCGCACCGTTAGAAACATCTCTCATAACAGTCACGGGCGTTGGCACAATTGTTTGGAAACTTATCGCCTGGTCAACCTGTTGATCTCCTTGCACGGAGGGCGATTCGGACGCTGCCAGCGCCGGGGTTCCTTGCTTAAACATCTTAAAACGCCAGTACGCAAACCTTACTTAATTTAAATGCTGTTCACTTTGTCTATATCAACTGCTAACATTCAAATAATAGCATTTTTAATATGAATGTATATCATAACAAACGGCAATTGTATCTATTGTCTTACCTCAGCTAAGATCAAATTTATCGTGTATCATGATCACCCTTGTCACGTGTAATATCCCGCACGTGATCTCGACTTTTTCACAATGGACCCTACATAACGAAACATTTAGCCCGTCAAAGGGCACCCAGCATTCTAGTATCTCTAAAATCCTTACAAACAGATTACTTTTGTAGAAGCAATTGTATAGATATTATGTAAAAATTTTAAAGCCCAGTCCTAATAGGCCGTAAATAGTTTCCATTTACCCCTAAATTCTACTCTGCGCGATCTATAACAACAGTTATCATGTGACTGTAAGCACTACTACCCCTTAAAGTATTCTAGAGGAGCAACCGAAAAGTGCCTTGTAATCGCAATTGGTATTTAAAGGTGATTGAGATTGTATAAGAGGAAAGTTATCGTATGGCACATAACTTACTTATTTTTACAGCAACTTGTTTTAACGAACTGCAACAATACGTATAAAATGGTTAAGGTAACATCGCGCACGTTAATTGCGACAGCATTATTTGCTACAGAAGTTATATGTAGGGTAGATTCTACCACTGAAGTTAGAGTCCTGAAGATAGTTGACGAGGATGCTGACGATAGTGGAATAAAAAGGTATGTCAGAGATGGCGGGCAGAAAGTGCTTGACTCTCTGCAGGCTCCATTTAGTATTTTTAAGGGTTCTGATGACTATGAGGTCAGTGTGTCTGACACTGGTGACGAAGAACGCCCCTGGTGGAAATTCTGGGATTCGTACTCTGATTCAGAAGACTCAGAAGATTGGTCGACGTCAAACGGTGAATCTAGCATCTCTACTTGGTTATTTAATACCTGGAATGATCATGATTTGAAAAGCTTGTTAAAAAAGGCTAAGGTTTCGGTTCCAAGTAATGCTTCCAAGGACGATCTCGTTAATGCTGCTAAGAAAAACTACCAGAAGGTCTGTGACCACTTGGGTGTTACTGGTGCGGGCTTTGACCCCTCCTACTTTAAGTACTGGGATGAATCCAGTTTAAAGAATTGGTTGGATACTTACGGCATTTCGTATGACAAAGGCGCCGCCACTAAGGAGTCACTCTTGGAAAAAGTCAAGAAAAACATCTTCAAAGCCTCTAGATGGATTGATGATGAGCGCTTTGAGCTATTGTCCTCTTCAGATGTGGTGAATGACAAATTCAGAGAAACTGGTAACTTTGGTCATGTGAACTTCAAAAATTGGTCAGTCGATAAGTTGAAGACATGGTTAAACATCCACGGAGTAAAGGTAAGCGATAAGGTTGCCAACGATGCTGATTCCTTGGCTGAACTTGCAGAGCAAAAGAAGAACTTCTTGAAAGACGATATTCGCTGGCTCAAGGATGTTGCGGATGAAAAGTTCAGTGAGTATATAGTCAAGGATTCTGAAGGTGGTGAATCCATGTGGGATAAGACTATTGGTAAGTTAAATAGCCCCGGGAGCATTTTCTCCAATAAAGAAGACGAAGATGGCGATATCATAAACGATACTTTCCAGATAGACGTTGAGTATTGGCCAAAGGAAAGATTAAAGCAATTCTTGGATGCCAGGGACATCAGCTACTCTAAGTTGTCTACTCGTAAGCAGTTGGTCAAGCAAGTTATGAGAAATAGGAACAAACCTCTTACCAACTTTGGGGACGCTTCGAAGTGGTTTCATGGTTTGACCCTTGGAAAACTTGAGGAAAGTATTATGAACAAGATTAGAAGCGGTCAGGATATGATCGACGGCGCAGTGGAGAGTGCCAAGAATAAGGGAGGTGAATTCGCAGAAGGCGTAAAAAGAATGGGAAGTGAATTCGCAGGCAACGTCAAGGAAGAAGGTAGCAACATTGCTGGTAACATCAAAGACAAGGGCAGCAATATCGCTGGCAGCATGAAAGACAAGGGTAACCAAATGGCAGGTGAAGCCAAGGCTAAGGGTTACCAAATGGCCGGAGATGTTAAGGCTAAAGGGAACCAAATGGCCGGAGATGCCAAGGCAAAGGGTCATAAGATGGCTGGAGATGCCAAGGCAAAGGGCCATAAGATTGCTGATGATGCTAAGGCTAAAGGTCATAAAATGGCCGGCGATGCTAAAGCGAAAGGCGAACATATAGCCGCTAACGTCAATTACAAGGGCGGAAACATCGCTGATGTCAGAGATGAGTATGTCGTCGATGACGTATATGACGTCTATGTAGAGGGAGACAGCATCGTTGACAACATTAAAGAGAAAGGCGGGAACTTAGCGGGTGACATTAAAGATAAAATGAGATCTGTGGGCTCCGATATCCGTTCTCAATCTGGAAAAGTCAGCGAATCTGTTAACAAGAAATTAGATGACTGGAACAGCGTTTTCGAATCTTGGTCCACAGAAGATCTAACAAAATATTTGAAAAGCTTTGGTATTCATCCTCCTAAGCAATCCAAAAAGGAGAAGCTAGTAAAATTAGCTACGGCCAACTCGAGATCTTTCTTTGGCTCGCGTGCGGAACCAACTCCTATCTACGGTAGGTTGCCACAGAAAATTAAAGAATGGACAACCTTTGGTTATTCTTACATCTTCAACAACTAAGTGATATTTAGCAACGTCAAACATATATAGCGATCATTCCGTTATTTTTCGTCAAATTGTTGTGTTTGTGAAATGTTTTCATAACTACATTATTTCATTATAAAAAATGGCTTATTAGTGATCAATGATATTCCATTGAATTCAGTCTTCGTCCATCTTATGCCTTTGTAGTCTATGAGTCTTATAGGGGAATCAACGTTGTTAACGCTAATTGAAAAATTCGTTACCTATGAGCATCTTTTCAAAATTGTTGTTTTCAAATTCTGATAATTTGCAATAATGAAGCAGCAATTCATAATCATTTAAATAATCAATAATAAGTGATTGCTATGTCTAAGTACGCATGGTACACTAGAGTTACAGATGCTGTGCATCGTTTGACTGTTCTAACGTTAGTTGGAGGTACGTTATATATGACAGGTGGTTTGGTTTACACTTTGTATGTTAATGGGAAAAGATATGAAGAAAAGGTTCTTAAAGAGAATCCGGAGCAAGCTAGCTCCACTGAATAAAAGCCTTGAAGTTTAGCTTGTTCATCTCGTGTATATATATATGGTTTAACCTGAAGATTTGTTTAATAAACCAACCAAAATTTAACTTATGTATCTGTATATATGGTAAGTTTCCCATGAAACTTTACATTTAAAGCAGTTAATTATGCCAAGAAGAAGGCCCTATAATTTTCTTTTCTTACCAGGAGATTTTGCAGATGGGCTTTGGGATCGCTTCTGTCTCTTCGATAATGGCTTGCCGCTGTGTGTTAGGCCGTGTTTCTTCAAAGTCTCCATTCTAGATTGTAAAAAGTCGAGTTCTGACGATGATGTCGGATTCAACGGTATAATATCTTGCTTATCGTAGTCTTTGCCACATACTGGGCACGATTCTACCTGTAAGCGCAATTTCTGGGGAAATACATCCCCACAACGTGAAGAATATACAAATCCTCCTTTAGAACGGCCTAAGACCTCGTCTCCGACTTCGCATCGGAGTAGGTTTGATTCAGGGACTACTGTTAGATTATGTAGATCGACGACATCCTTTAGACGCTTGATATGTTTAAACATTTCGACCTGTTTCGCTGTATAGCCTTTATGCTGAGAGTCTAGGAGCCACTCTAACACGGCTTCCTTGTTTAAAAGATTTCCCATGAAATCGCTTACAAGAGGTAACTGTAATGGACTGTTTGATAGCCTACATGTGCTCCATTTCGCCTCCTTAGCGTATTCGCCCGTATTGTCATCTGTAGCAACATTGGAGCCTTTTATGGCAGTTATAGCCAACCCTTTCGATCGAGTGATGCTACCACCATCATTCTTTGTAAAGAGTTAGTATATAGTTAGGAAGAAATGGTGGTTTTAAGAGCTTATGATACATACTCCCATTATTAGATAGCACTGGCTGGTATTAATATAATCAGGTGGTTTTATGTCGGTCTCTGTTATATATTGTCATGCATAAAAAAGTTGAGTGTACCAAATACCTGCTAATACACATTATAAACGCAGGCGGTAAAATAAACTAGCAAGATGTCCTACGACGAGAGAGATAAATGGTATGTAAAACTGCAGCACTTTTCATTTTTGAACATCCATACTAACCTTTGTTAATAGTCATTTCTATTATAAGATCGGCGCCTGCCGTCATGGCGACAAATGCTCCAAAAGGCATACAAGACCTATAAATTCCTACACAATAATCATATACAACATGTATGTCCAACCAGAAAATATCAAGTCGGAATATGATCTGATAGATGACTTTAACTGTTTCTACGAAGATGTTTTTATGGAGGCAGCCAAATATGGCGAAGTTCAAGAAATAATAGTGTGCGAGAATAAGACTGATCATCTAAATGGTAATGTATGCATAAGATTTAAAGATATAGATGCAGCAAAGGCTGCTCGAGATGCTTTTATTACTAGGTGGTATGGTGAAAGGCCGTTGTATTGTGATTTGTCGCATGTCACTGAATTCCGTGATGCAGTCTGTAAGAGCTATGAGGAAGGTCAATGTGAAAGAGGTGAGAAATGTAACTTTATCCACAGGAGGAAGGTTGATTATAGGCTTACGAATGATCTACTTTTGAGCCAGTGGAAGAAGTATCACATTAAAGACCCAGATCAGACAACCGCAGATACTACTACAAACGCTGGATCCAAACCACAAGCAATAGCAGTTAATAATCCAAACGATAACACATAGGTTGCTCATGCAGCATCTTAACTTTGATATGATTGATACCTTAAGCTGCCATAGCTATCAGCAGGCCTCTTGAGGTGCTCTTATTGAAACGTAAATAGTGATGTACATATATAGAGTTTAATGGTATATAGATTCCGGGTGGCAAAACATTTCTAGTTTTAGGACAGTACTACTAATAACAACGACATCTATTAGTTCAGTATACCGTATTAAGATCCAATGGCTGACAGATATTCTTTTTCGTTAACTACTTTTTCACCTAGGTACGTATTGCGGCTCCCCCTCACACTTTAAGTGTTAATTCGATGTTGTTCTATAATACTAACTCCCTCTTCAAGTGGTAAACTAGGTCAAATAGACTATGCTTTGGCAGCTGTTAAACAAGGTGTGACCTCATTAGGTATCAAGGCTACGAATGGTGTTGTCATTGCAACAGAGAAAAAGGCTAATTCTACATTGACCCTAACGGACACGTTAGATAAGATTTCTCAAATTACTCCAGATATCGGAGCAGTGTACTCTGGTATGGGTCCTGATTTCAGAGTGCTCGTTAATAAATCAAGAAAAACTGCCTACGGTAACTATAGGAAGACATACGGTACTTATCCACCTACCAAGACACTTGTTTCTCAGATCGCCAAAATTATGCAGGAGGCAACTCAATCTGGAGGTGTGAGACCTTTTGGAGTTTCTCTTCTAGTTGCAGGATATGATGATCATAATGGGTTTGGGTTATATCAGGTTGATCCCTCTGGTGCGTATTTCCCATGGAAGGCTACAGCTATTGGTAAGGGTGCAACAGCCGCGAAAACATTCCTAGAAAAGAGATGGAATGACGAACTTGAACTTGAAGATGCAATTCACATATCGCTTTTAACTCTAAAAGAGTCTGTTGAAGGTGAGTTCAACGGTGATACCATTGAAATTGCAGTTATAGGTGAGGAAAACGATGATCTACTTGGTTATAGCGGTGATGCTAAAGCAAGAGGCCCCCGCTTTAGGAAATTCTCTGCACAAGAAATTAACGATAGGTTAGAAGCTCTGTAGTTGTGCTCCTACATGATGTAACATAGGTAAACAAGAAAACAAGTAAGGAAATCTAGACAAATTAATGTATTTAAACCACTATTATACAGGTAAATAGATTTTATCACATTATTTAAAAGGTGCTTTTAATGGATCGATAACTTCACCGGGTTTGACCATGATTCTTGGTTTGATCATGTCTTGATGCGACTTCCTTGACGTCCATTCTTGTCCCAATGGCATTCTTAATGATCTTTCGTATTGTTCTTTAGATTCGAATGGGAAAGGAACCGCTGTAGATTGATACTTCATGTTTTTCTTATTCACCTTTTCATTTATAATGACGTTCTTGAGATTTTTATCTCTTCTCTTATCCTTCTCAACTACACCTTTAATCTTCTTTACAAACTTCCGCTTCTTCTTTGGTTGAGCACCAGCTCCCGCCCAGTCGCCCCAGCCAGGTAGTGTAGTGTCTACTTCTTTATCATCTTCATCTATAGCAACTCTCTTCTTTTCTTCTTCAAACTTTGCAACGACATCGTCACCAGCAAATGCTTCATTGATAACGTCTTGCTGTTTAAAAGTAAAGATACTCTCATCATCGCTTCCATCGACATTGGTATCTCTAATGTTCAGACGATTAGTTTCTTGCATATCCAAGAGAAGCTCATCGGCTCCATTCTTTGCAGATTTCGGCTTGGTGTTCTTTGCTTTATCTTTCTCAATCTTATTTGCTTTCTTTGCATCTTTAGAACTGTTTTCATCAATTAAGTTAACCTTTGACGATTTCAAAACGTATTCCTCACTGTCACTGCCATCTAGCCATGGGTTAGATTCTTGTTTATCAGCTTTGCCTGCAGATTTCGCAGAGCTTTTCTCGGCACCAGGTTGTTTCGCTGGTTTAGACTTCTGGGACTTCTTTTTATCGTGATCTTTAGATAAACGATTCTGCAAATTACTGGACTCTTCTTCCTGCTGTTCCTTTTGTATTACTTCATTCAGCTCCCTGTTCTCTGAATGTGATTGAAGTGCTTCCGCGGTATAAACTCTTCTTCCTTGGTTAAGTTGAACATTAGCTTTTGCCGTGCCAAAGTCATCCTCGAATAATCGTATATTCTGTTCGCTTTCAGCAGCACGCAGCTGATCAACCATTTCCCTGTTCGCTTCTCTTTGTCTAGCTTCTGCGTTCTTCATAAATGCCATGTTTAAAACGCCTGTCTTACCAACAGAAGCTCTTTTGAGTTCTTCTTCCTCCTGGTTTCCTGGTCCTTCATCTTCAAGGTCACTAATACTGCTTCCAACGTCATCACTGTTGTCATCGCCCATGATTTTCGCACGTAGAAGTTCGCCCTGTCTTAAAGATTCCTCCATCTCATCTCTGGTTGACTTATCCTTGGTAATGCCGTGCTTTATCATATCCTTGGCCCATTTAGATTGATTAGTGTGCTTCAGAGTCATTCTTTCTCTCGCTCTTGCAATATCATGTTCAGTATCACTTTCGTCAGATTCTACTAATGCTTTGTTTCTCATCAGCTCCTTCTTCTTTATACGACGATATGCTTTCGACTTAATCTTCTTAATTCTTTTGGCTTTAATTTCCTCTCTGAACATTAGCTCTCTCATTAAACGGAGCTCAGCAGTTCTTTTCTTCATCTCTTCTGGTGTTAAGGTAGCAGTAGCAATCTCTTCAAAGGTCGATTCCTTGACTGGATCTACCAGGTTGCTTGTTTTCAGAAGCTCCTGAACCTTAACTTCAGTCTCTGTTAAAGGCTTGTCACTTGAACGTGTTATCGCAGAAGCTTCATTGTGTTTTACAGGCGCATTTATTGGAAAGCTCAAATGTTCTGCCTGTCTATTCTGTTGCACAGTATCCTGCCATTTATCCATTTCATTTTTAGAAAGTTCATATGCAGCTTTACGCTCATGTCTCTTTTGAATACGCTGTGGCAGCGGTACTGCAACTGTCTTTGCATCTCCTTTTAACAATATCGCCTTGTCAACTGCTTCTTGGTCATCTACTGCTCCTAGCATTGCATTCAAATCTAATTTATGATTACTACTACCAGCAGGTACCGCAAACTCATTCTCTACACCACCAGCATATGTATCCAGTCTCTTGTACTGCTTTTCAGTGGTTGACTTCAAGCCTTTGGTAACAGTAGTCAACTCAACTTCATCATCTGAAATTCCAGTGAAAGGATCTTCTTCTTCTTCCTGGACACTTGAATCACTCAAATCTTCACTAGATTCGCTTTCAGAGCTGGAAGAACCGTCATACAACTGCATTTTATCATTATCGACTTCATCAGAACTGGAATCATCATTTTCAACTTTTGCATTTGCATCCCAGACAGCAGACAAAGGAAGCAGATCTTCTTCTTCAATAGATGTATATCCACCATCCTCATCGTATTCTTCAGGAACATACTTGCCGGCCTTCTTTTTGTCTCTAATAGTCTGCGAAAACTTGGAATTTAGCACATCGAAATCATCATCCGAGCCGAAAGCTTCATCGGAGTCCAGTTCTTCATCTTGAAAACTTGCATCTTCATCTTCATCATCACTACCATGTTTAACGTTGACTATTGCACCATTCGCACGAGCTCTACTGTGTTTAGAATCATAGCCAGTTTCACTATCATTATCGGATTCAAATTCCTTGTTAGCCAATTCAAAAGCATTTTGTGCCCTTCTTTTCAAGACCCTTGTCTTGGTATTAACTCTCTTCTTTGCCATGGCACTCAACCCAGCAAGATAGTTACTACTAGTCTAGTTATTATGCAGCTAATGTTCAAATCTTATTGTATAGCTCATCTCATCGAAAATTTTCATTAACTATGTACATTTCTTTTTTCTAAAATAAAGGTGGTGGTGCAATAGAGATTAAAGGATCAGGAATAAAAACTCACTGAATCAGACGGTCAGCGATGGAAAGTTATGCTATGGATGCTAGTGAAAAGTCTCGTTTAGCTCAACGAAAAGCCAGGTTTTCAAAAGCTGCTAATGAAAGCATTTTGGCCAATCCGCTTGCAGACCGCGGACTTCTGAGTCGAATGGGGCCAACCAGCAATAATAGTTCCATTAACAAACTTCTAGACAGTTTCAGTGCTAAAGAGAGTCTCCTAGTTGAACTTGAAACCTTGTACACCAAATCTCCAAATGCGGAGGTTCTTGGCCATGGCCTGTGTAAATTGCGGCAGATAATAGTCAGTAACGGTGCAAAGGAATTTGCAACTGACCAAGCACTAAGCGACTTGTCATATCGCTTATTTAAACTGTCTGTTGAGTACCATTCGAGTCAAGAGCAATGGTTACAGGTTGGTTTCTGTCTGAAATATATATCCGACAACCTTGCACACCTCGAGAGCGCTTCAGACTACCAGGCCTGTTTAGTTGTATACACTGCATCAATGGAATCGGACGCTGCTCTAGCCCTTGATCGGCTTCAGCAATATCTTTCACCGAAGTCGAATCTCTACCATATATGTCTACAACTAATTAAGGGTACTGCTTCACCAAACATCCAATGGTTTAAAGCCGTATATGAAATGCCAGAAGACTGCATTCTACGCAAATTCATAATTAGTCAAACTCCAATTTTTCGCACATATCAAGCAGAAACATTGCGCATTCTAAGCCGAAGTTATCGTCAATTTCCACTGGCGGCAATTGAGCGTCAGTGGTTTTACGGATTGAGTTGGAATTCAACAGCAAAAAAGGAACTGGAAAAGTGGCCAGTGGCCAATGGAATAGTAAAATTCTTCCAGACTACAGGAACTCGCTAGCAGTCTTCAAACTACCATTACGAATGATTTATGTCTCGTAGTCTGTAATACCTAAAATCACGTCAAACGAATGATCTTAAGTTATAGACAACTGCATTATTAAAACTTTAACACTCTAGCTTCCCTTAATCTAGCCAGAATAAAGGACTATAAAAGCTATGCGTCAATCAGATGAACTCCTATCCCCGTCACTAACGTTACAGGAGCTACAGCACGCACTCACTCATGACAGTGGTACTCGAGCTGAGCTTGAAGCTCGCATCTCTAACGTTCGTGATAGTGTGTTACCAGTAAGGCTATTATTTAACGATTTCCTGCGAACATTAGCGCAAATAGATCAACTTGGTGATCGATCACCGCAGGAGAAGTTTGCTCTGGTACGTACAAAACTGTTAGAACTGCATTCTCGAGTGCGTTCACTGGTAGGCGATTTCCAGGCGTTGAAACCGCTTTTAAATACAATGTCAACATATTCTGAGACTAGAGATCAAAAATTCTCTCCTTTAGAAACGTTATCACTTTCATCTGAAACTGTTAAGCCGCTTGGTACGTCTCCAGCATACAGAAAGCCAGCTGTAACACCTGGTAGTAATGCTCCAACGCCCGCAGCTGCTGCTGCACTGGCTGCGGGGGTTGCTAGTTCTGGAGGTAGCTCATCGACGGCTGCTGTGGGAGGTATTACACAGTTTCCCGGGACTATTCCACATATCAATCCAGGTGTATCCCCGCTGACTATGCTAGCAAGCCCCCTTGCAGGCATTAGTCCTGGAAGAAAAGTCTCTGTTGCACAGCAATCTCAACAGAAACAACCAGCTGTACCACACAAGGCGCCGCCTAATAAGACTCCAGTTATAAATTCTACGAATTTAAGTCCCCAGAGCATCCTTAATATGTCTGCAGCGGAAAGTGTTGGGGCAAATACCATTGGAATGGCTGGCCATATGGGCACTGCGGTAGCGGGACCAGTGGGAACAGGTATCCCTGATCTCGATGCACTTGATCTTAACTCTGTTGAACTTGGATCACTCAACCTAGATCTCCTAGGATAGTTTATAAATTTATAGCAGTACTGCCGTATCTGGAGATGATCTAAAACGTGTATGTCTTCGCTGTATTTAAAAAGTTAAATGTGACTCACTTTGTATAACATTTACAACTCTTTACCACAATTCAGTAGCAGAATACTAGGGAATGGCAGAAGCTATTACAAAGACATTTGATGATGCTAAACGTGAAGGCAGGACTGTCCTAGTCACCTTTTTGACAGCAGGTTATCCAACCGTAAAAGACACGGTTGATATAATGCGTGGCTATCAAGATGGTGGAAGTGGAATAATTGAACTTGGAATGCCTTTCTCAGACCCTATCGCTGACGGTCCAGTAATTCAACATTCTAATAATGTGGCACTTCAAAATGGTGTTACTACTTCTAAGGTCTTGGAACTTGTTAGGGCAGCTCGTAGTGCTGGAGTTACTGTACCTATCATTTTAATGGGCTACTACAACCCAATTTGGGCCTACGGTTTAGAAAAGTTTGTTAGTGAGGCAGCAGAAGCTGGTGTAAATGGACTGTTAATTGTTGACCTCCTTCCAGAAGCAGCCCATGACTTGCGTTCTTTGCTTCAGCGGAGTGGTATGAGTCTAATACCGCTAGTAGCGCCATCAACTACAGATGAACGCTTAGCATTCCTATCAAAGGTTGCGGGCGCTTTTGTCTACGTTGTATCTCGTATGGGTACTACTGGTATGCGTAATAGTGTGGAGGATGATTTGGGTTCCCTAATAGCTCGTGTTCGTAAGGCAATGGGCAACAAAATACCTTTGGCAGTTGGATTTGGTGTGACAACAAGGGAGCACTTTGACAAAGTTGCTGAAGTCGCAGATGGTGTTATTGTAGGCTCTAAATTAGTCACCCTTATTGATTCAGGAACCGAAAATGCGTACGAGGCTGTGAAGAGCAGTTGCGAGGATTTGGTTGCAAGTCAGGTCAAAACTGCCGGTAACGTTGATGATCATAAATCACACTTGATTGAGAAGCCTTCTGCCGACAACATTTCGGAGGAAGATCCCGTACCTTACGTTCTAGAAGGTGCATTTGGGCAGTTTGGAGGGCAGTTTGTTCCAGAAGCCCTCCACGCTTGTCTCCGGGAGTTGACGGCAGGTTTTGAAGCAGCTATCGCTGATCCCAGTTTTTGGGAGGAGTTTAGAGCTCTTTATCCATATATGGGGCGTCCTTCTTCGTTTCATAAAGCCGAAAGACTTTCCAAATATGGGGGTGGGGCTACGATCTGGCTCAAGCGAGAGGATCTCAACCATACAGGTTCGCACAAGATCAAT
Source organism: Eremothecium sinecaudum (assembly GCF_001548555.1). Taxonomy (NCBI): domain Eukaryota; kingdom Fungi; phylum Ascomycota; class Saccharomycetes; order Saccharomycetales; family Saccharomycetaceae; genus Eremothecium; species Eremothecium sinecaudum. Next base: position 1,068,151 of record NC_030896.1, on the reverse strand, counting down.
AACGCTTTAGCGCAAGTGCTTCTAGCTATTCGCCTAGGAAAGAGCCGTATCATTGCAGAAACTGGAGCAGGGCAGCACGGTGTGGCTACTGCAACTGCATGTGCGAAGTTTGGTTTGCAATGTACTGTTTTTATGGGAGCTGAAGATGTTAAACGTCAAGCGTTGAATGTCTTCCGTATGAAATTGCTAGGAGCTGAAGTTGTCGCTGTGTCTAGTGGTTCCAAAACTTTGAGGGACGCTACCTCGGAGGCATTCCGCTACTGGGTCTCGCACCTGAAGGATACGCACTACGTTGTTGGATCTGCAATTGGTCCACATCCATATCCTTTGCTAGTCAGGACCTTCCAAAGTGTCATTGGCCAGGAAACCAAGCGCCAATTTGCAGAACTAAATGATGGAAAACTACCTGATGCTATTGTTGCATGTGTAGGTGGAGGCTCCAACTCCACTGGGATATTTTCTCCTTTCGAAAACGATACTACTGTGCACCTCGTTGGCGTGGAAGCAGGTGGTGACGGAATTGAAACCGGGCGTCATTCCGCAACACTTACAGCGGGTACAACCGGTATTTTCCATGGAGTGAAGACCTACGTTCTTCAAGATGCAGACGGTCAGATAAAAGAAACCCATTCAATTTCTGCTGGGTTAGATTATCCAGGTGTCGGCCCAGAACTTGCCTCATGGAAAGCTTCTGGAAGAGCTGAATTTAGGACCGCTACAGACGCTCAGGCGTTAGAGGGTTTAAAATTACTTTCTCAACTTGAAGGTATTATTCCAGCACTTGAATCATCTCATGCAGTTTACGTTGCAATTCAGTTGGCTAAAACTATGAAGCCTGACCAACATGTTGTCATAAACGTATCTGGTAGAGGTGATAAGGACGTTCAGACTATCGCAGATGTTCTTCCAAAATTAGGCCCACAAATTGGATGGGATCTAAGATTCGAAAAAGACCCAACGAGTAGTAAATAGAAATACAGTATGTCTTCCATATATAGTTTTTAGAGCTTCTTTTTTCTCTTCGTATTACACAATAGCTCATCTCATTCGGGCCATTTTTAAAAATGATTAATGTTTTAGCGACAGAATTGTGTACAAATATGAATCTTTCTTAAAGGGTAAGAAACACTCCTAATAACCCCAGCAAGGAAGCGATGGCTGGTGAGGATAGTTTACTACCGCAGCGTGATGATATTGGTATTCAACTGGGTATTGGAATTTCTTCTTCGAACCTGTACGTACCTGCAGATTCAAGGTTATCTGACGAACATAAAACACAATGGATTGAAGGTTACATGGAAACTGGAATATCCAATCTAAGAGCTTTGAGAGTAGTAGAGGGTTCTCAACTATTAGTTACAGACGCAAATGGTCCTGTCGGAAACGCTGCCGCTGCAGCTGAGCATTATTTGTTAAGCGATGAGCTACTGGATGAGGATGATGACGATCCTGTAAATGAACGAGAACTGCTCTTAGGTGCAACATTTAATTCTAGTAATGCATGGAACGATATTCTGCCAGAGTTGCCACAGCCGTTTGATGTATTTAGAAATGTTACAATACCGCAGTCGTCGATGTACAAAGTAAACTTTAATAAGCCGGTTACAAATAGAGCGTATGTTCCAAAGGCACTGATATCGAGTTTGTCTAAGAATGATCTACCTTTGGGCTCTCAGGAAGAGGCAGAGGCAGAGGCAGAGGCAGCTAATAATGAGAGAAAGCATAGGGACCTTGGTTTTAAAATTGTGGATCCCACGAGAACCCAGATATTTAATATTGGAAGCATACAGACAGCATATGACCTTCGACAAGACAGAGAAGGGAAACAGGTTATTGCATTTGCCTCTGGTGAGGCTAATTCAGTCTTAAACATTTCGTTACTCTGTCCGCAAGCGCAGAGAGTTGAGGTTAATGAGGATAAAGCGACGATAGATAACATAATTACACTCCAGCTCCATCAGAACTGTCAACAGTTGGAACTTTTTTCATCGATTAAGAGTATTAAAATACCAAAGCCTTCAACTGCCCTGAATAGATCCTCTAATAGTATTTTTGTTTTGACTGAGGTTTGTCTACTGGTTATACGAATCCTATCAATCGATTATGCCTCTGGACGGATAAACTTGCAGAGGTTGGAGCCTCTAGAGTATACCCAGTTTGAACAGTTCCCGATTGTGGATGTAGCTATGAATCCATGGAACTTGGATGAGTTTGCTATTATAGATTCCAAGGGTAACTGGTGCATTGGTGAGATCGCCAAAAGCAAGAAGAAAGCAATCAGGTTACGACTAATGAGGAAATATAGCGGGACCATATTTGATCCTGAAGAAGTATCAAACTGGAAACGTATAGAATGGGCATCTAACCATACCACATTGTTTTTGATTAGCCGATCCAGCTTTATAGAAATGAATTATATGGAAGATTGGCAATTAGAAGTTATCCAGGCCAAGACATGGTCCAGATTACAAGATTATAAACGTATAGGTGAAGATTTAGGCGTCCTTCTTACGACTAAAGAGGTAATATTCATTAAGCACGACAGCTACGGCGTCAAGCGGCTTCTCTCGTGGAAGCACGAGTGGAATAGCAAAGATGCATCATTAAAGTTCGCTGTTTATGAAAACTACCATGGGCGAGAACAAGTGATTTATGTTGCTTTATATTCCAGAATGTCCCCAATGGTAGTGAGTAACCACTTCTGGATGAAGAACAACGTTTTCCAGGCATCGAGAACTCCGCACTTACTTGAACTACCAAACATATCCACAGGCATCAATTGCATTGTTTTCCCAGAATATTTTGAAACTCATGAAAGTGACGATGTATTCATACCAATTTATGTAAGAGCACTGAAGGGTAGTAGGATTTGGAGATATCTATTGAGTAATAAAGCCTGCAAGATATACCCAGTAAAGGAATATGATACCCTACCTCATCTTGAAGCAGTCCACGGTTATATCACAGAATCCTGCTCAAAAGATGAAGAAGAACTCCTGTCCCAAGTTGTTGCGAAGTTTTCGGATTCACTGCCCAATAAGCAGGAGAACTATGATTCATCTATCGAATACCTCAAATTTCAAGAATATGGTTACCAGTTGTCAGAGATGATGAATAAAACAATAGAGGGCTGGAAACGTGAAGAAGAAGAAGAAGAGCAGACTTTCAAACCTGCTAGTCATGTGGGCAATCTGTCAGAAATAACCAAAGGTCCCGGGTATTTTGAGAATGTGGAAGAGTTTAGCTCTTTATTACAGCAATTCATCGAATACTACGAAAATCATGGTATTACGTTCAACAGACTAAAGACCATTTCTAAACTTCTCATTAAAGAACCTGTGGATTCCTTTGACATACTGCATAGCAAACTTCTGCAATGTTGGGAACCAATCTCTGACAACGCGATTCCAATTGCCATTGAAATTATTAAATATGTCGCACTAGACAGTATGGCTTTTTATAATTTGACAAAGCTTAAGGAGATTGATCCGAATGTATACGGTGAGCTATCAAGTACATGTCAAGAAGTTTTTGACCTGTGGGATGAGGATGAGATGTCTTATCCAGATACTCAAACAACTCAAAATCAAGAAGATACAGCCCTTTCATCCATTAGGCCATCTTCGTCACAAATTCCCCCTACTATAAGGTCTTCTCAACCCTCTGGACAGACTTTAAGAAGCAGTTTACCAGATTCAATGTCACCGGCGTTTTCTTTACTCTCCCAACAATCGCAACCGATTGCTAGTAATAATAGTCAATCCAAAACATACAAAAGGAAGAAAAGACGTGTTCGTGGATTCGGCTAGTTGAATCTACGCAAGATTGGGAATAGCTAACTAGTTTTAGCGGTATTTAAAGAGTATAGAGGTGTGTTTATTAGCACTGCCCTTATTGGCGGACCCGAATCAACTATATTTTGCTCATGCAATCTGACTTTTCATATTAAATAATAAGTTAATTAATAAACACATAAAAAATTGTAGCAAAAGCTTGAAGGATAGCATTAAATAACAACTAACTATGATCTACTGGATTTTATAAGACCCTTTAACTCCTTAAAGATCCGGCAATAGGCTCTATATAGAACCGTTTAGCATTAAAAAACGTTAGATCACTACTCACGGTTAACGTAATCTAAGTTCTATGATAAGAGCTAATTATCAGTAAAGTATTAGAAGTATCCTATACTCTATTATAGAGGGCCAATTGCTCTTTAAGATGGTAAACTATCGGTTAATAGCGTTATGTGGTGCAATACTTTCACAGCTGTTGGCATTTGCTTACAGTTCAAGTGAAATGGAAGAGTTTGAAAGACGATCCAATCAATCACTATTGTGGGCTCCATATAGGGCCAATTGTTACCTAGGTGTGAGACCCAGGTACGTCAGCAAGACCCCATTCATAATGGGGTTGATGTGGACGAACACTGGTCAATATACTGCTATAAGAAAGTTGAGACATCTTGTCGACATGGGTGACAACATGGAGAAGTATGGGTGGGAGCTGTACGATCCAAGAATGGGTGGCAAGCAGGTGATATTGGACACCGAAAACAATATGAATTTAACAATATATTTTGTCAAAAGCCATAATGGTGAAAATTGGGGGTTTCGGGTTGTCGGAGATACATTGAAGAAGGAAAAAGGCGGCTCTAGTGGTTCCATAGTTTATTACATGAACCAAAATGGTGATTCTGGGAGGAACTATCTGTTGGCCAGAGATTTAAGTAATGATAACGTGAACATGTTTCAAGGTGTGAACGAAGAAATGGGGCACTATGAGGTGAAAATAGTAGAAGTGAAAGGAACAAAGCCATCTGGTAATGTTATCACTGCAGATTGCGATCCCTCTAAGTCTTCTCATTTATCTATAACTATCCCGAATGATGAAGCGTGGAAGGCTAAGGATGTTTTCCAGATGTTGATAAGTGACTCAATTCAGGATCACATTACCAACTTACGCGATAAAATGACTCCATCAGTGCTACCATCTGCGTTCACGTTGAGGAATTTCCACAAATTTCCACCTGGTAGGTTCCATTTCATCCAAAAAACATACGATATTTCTAAGGGTCCATTTGAAGTTGATTTTATCTATAACAAAGTCAATACTAAAGAGCGAATTGAAAGTTTAGATCACCTAATTTCGTCAACCATGGACAGAATTAGAAATAAGTTTGAAAAAAAGTTCACTATTAAGGATCCAAAGTATGAGCAATTTGCCGTTGAAACTTTATCGAACTTGCTTGGCGGGCTAAGCTACTTTCATGGTGATCAATATATTGACAGAACTTCAAATCTTGATGAGGACAGCTTTGAAAAATTTCAGCTGGAGCATTCTGAACTGGAAGGTCCTGCAGAATTGTTTTCCTTTGTTCCCAGTAGAGCTTCCTACCCAAGGGGCTTTTATTGGGACGAAGGATTCCATCTTCTACAGGTCATGCAATATGATTTTGATTTGGCTTTCGAAGTTTTGAAGAGCTGGCTAAACTTGATTGAAGACGAGAGTGGCTGGATTCCTAGGGAAGTAATATTGGGTAACGAAGCCAGAGTTAAAGTTCCTAAAGAATTTTTGGCTCAGAGTCCGCATGTTGCAAATCCCCCAACTTTAGCGTTGGCCTTTAGTAATTTATTACAAATGGCACACGCTGAGCCGGGGATTGAATCCACACTTGGTGAGATAGATATCGATATGATAGATATCGATGATGATATTTTGAAAAAGAATTTTGATTTGCTTGCTGAATATTCTGAAGGATTGTACAGCAAGCTCTTGAAGAACTTCAATTGGTTTAGAAAAACACAGGGGGGAATGGTCTATGAATATTTGGATTTAGTTGATTTGGAAGGTAAAACTATCCACGAGGAAGAAGGTTACAGATGGCTTGGTAGAACATACAACCATTGCCTGCCAAGTGGTCTGGATGATTACCCAAGACCTTCCCCTCCTGATATTGGAGAATTGCATGTAGATGCACTCTCTTGGGTTGGGATAATGGCAAGATCTTTGAAACAAATAGCAGGCTTATTAGGCAAAAATGACGATTCTAAAATGTTTGCAAAAATTGAATCAAATGTCATCGACAATTTGGAATCCTTACACTGGAGTGCTAAAGATAATTCATATTGTGATCTATCAATTGATGACGATAACAATGTTCGTAAATTCACTTGCCACGAAGGCTACGTTACTTTGATGCCTTTTGCCTTAAAATTGATCCCACGTGAAAACTCAGAAAGATTAAGGGCAATGGTTGACCTTATGAGTGATCCGGAGAGACTGTACACTCAATTTGGGCTACTCTCACTGTCTAAAAAGGACGAGTTTTATGAAACTGGTGAGGTCTATTGGAGAGGTCCAATATGGATCAATATGAACTACCTGTGCTTGGATGCATTAAAACACTACTTTGGGCCGGATTCTGCAGCCGCAGTGGACAAAGAGTTACAACAAAAAGCCAAATCCTTATACCGTGATCTCAGGGCCAACCTGTTAAACAATGTCGTCAAATGGTGGAGGAAAAAAGGTTACTGTTTTGAACAGTACAACCAAAAAACAGGAGAAGGCCAGCAAGCGCAGCATTTCACAGGATGGAGTGCTTTGGCTGTTAACCTTGCTGGAGTATTTCCTGAAACCTTATAGTTGTATTAATACTTTACTTCATAGTAAGCAATGTTTAAATAAACTATTTTCGGATGTTATTAGAAAGTATGCAATTTTGAAGTAAACGTTTACGTTATTGTCTTTATCTTACAGTATTTCAGAAAATAATAGGCTCAATTGCTTATAGGGAATTCTATTTATGAAAAATTCAGGTTACATAAATAAAGCAGCGTGTAGCTGTATAGGCAACTTGCATCAAAGGTCTAAAAGAATGATCAGGATCTAATGGCCTAGAACCTTTTAATTTAGCTTTCACAAAATAAGTTTAAGCGAGGTGTCAATAAGAAACATGAAAACAACCAAAATTAATCTCTGCTTATCCTACGGTTATTTCTGTGACGACAGCAAGCAATCAATTTGTGAGTACATATAGTTCCACGTACAACTGAACTGGGTTACAACTTATGCAAGGTGTGTGGTTTCGATCCACTGTAGTCGGGTGCACTGACGGAGCGCTGCTACATCTAAAACAGTTGCTCTCAAAGTAACATTAGAGAAATCACAGGTTTCTGTAAAAACAGGATATCAAAAAAGTCGGCTATAGAAAATCATTCGCCGCTTTCGCTTATGCATTTACTGGAAGGTTCAAGAGTACAGTATTTTCGAGTTCAAATTCAGCATTCTTGAGACAAGGCTTGGTCCTGCTGAATGATAAACTCTCATGTATTAGTATAATTGTTCTTTCTCTAAGTTTCTTGGAGGCAATATTATTGCAGTATCTTAGGTTCTAAAATTCTATGATCTTTTTGGGGAAGTACTCGTCTATCAGTTCCATATAGTAAAGCTTTAATTCATCACTCTTGATGATTTTCTCATTTTGTTTGGAATATAGATCGTACTGATTAAATTCTTGGACAGCTTTCAACATACGGTAATCGTTTTCATTCATTAGATATCGGTATGCATTTTCTCTGTGCCATGGGTAAAAGGAATGATACCGGATCATAGCTAATGCCTCTTCTTTAAGCGTGGATTGCCCTTTGGCGATATAGTACATATATTCGTCATGTCCCCAAGAAATCATGACTGAGTCTAGCCCACAGTTCTTTTCATATATTCCTAACTCCTGGGAATAGATAGGATGTCTGCTATCTGGGTTAGCTTCGAAAAACTCATGGAATATGATAGCGTCAGAAAACTTGCATCCCACAGGGAAAGTGTCTCCAACCACGTCCCACTGCCCTTCACTTTCAAAGAAGTACAATATCTTGCCTAGATCATGAATTAGTCCAACAAGTTGCATCCATCTGGGCTTCCCGTCTGCTCTAATCGCCTCTGCTGTTTGAAGCGCATGGTCAATCTGTGACAGTTCAGTATCAGGATCAGAATCATCAATAAGCTTTGATAGTTTACAGAGCGCATCCCATATAGTCATTCGAGCTCTTATTCGAGTTTTATAGTTGATCCTAGCTTGCAGATTATAGGACACTGTCTGGTTTTCATGCTGTTCTTTATAAAAATCACGCACTCTGCTCTTAGCTTCGTGATATTGTCTCAAGGTGCTTTCAGCAATTGGTGTTAAGCTTTGCTCGCATTGAGTAATGTTTCTTCTTTTGGACGAGGGCTCATCCTCATGTTCTCCTTCATTCTGAGACTTCGATCCTGTGTTGTTTAGTTCATTCTTAATGCGACCTTCAAATGCATTCAAAGACTGAACTGCATCATCGATTTCCTCCAGAATATGGCCCTGATCCACATGGATGTGCCCGCTCGTAGTAACTAGCCTGTTTGCTTCGCCCTCATTCATCACCCGTTAGCAGTCCAAAATGCCATCCTTCATGCACTATGAATTTTTAAAGTCTTCAACTATCCGACGTTTTTATTTATGCATTCCACGATTTTTATTAAAAATATAAATTCCCAAAAATAAATTACTTATATGATACATATAAACGATGCTAATAAAATCAATCACCAGTAACTAACGTTCCTTCAAAGCCTTATTTCTCTTCTCCCTTTTCCTCATCCTTTCAACCTTCTTTGCATGCATTTTTGCAGCCAACTTCTCGTATCTTTCATTCTCTTCCTTTTTCTCTCTACGATCACGAAGAGCCTTAATACGGGCTTGTTTTGCCGCTTCTTTCTCAGCTTTCAATTCCTTTAGCTTTTCCTTGAATTGCTGATCTTGTAACCTCAGCTGATGCTTCTTCTCCCATGATGTGAATTCCTTATTTTTAACCACACTACTATTGACCCTGAAAGGAGCTTTCTCGACTTTCCATGTTCTATTACTCACTGGAGCACCTTTAGTGAGTTTTTTATCGTCCATCTTTGCTTCCATTGCGAGTTTAGACACCATACCCTTACAGTCTTGGTATAATTGTCTAATAGAGATGTTAAAATCATATTATCAAAATTTTTCACTTTTCTTTTTTCTTTTTTTCTGTGCAGATTCGATGCTCATCGGTGTGTTCTAGAAATGATATTTGAGATGCAAGAAGCGTATTGTAGTTACAGTTAAAGCCATCGCTATTGGTGAAATACACCTAGGAATTTCTTAAGACATGGCGAAATTGGTTTCGCTTAGAGGGAAATGTCTGGAAACATTTCCTCAAATGGTGGTGAGGTTCATCACCATTCCTAGAGCGATGAAGTCTAGTAAACGGGGTAGAGAACGATTAAGACCATCTGTATCGGACAGTCAACCGAAAAAGGGTTACAATGAATCAGAGTTGCTTAATCCGGATTTCTCGAAGGGTGATGACGCTCACTGGAAGCATAAATTAAGTCAGTTAAATGACTTTATGAAGGACTTGCAAAAGAAGGTGAAGCTGGCAGAGGAGATGAAGAAGCAGGAGGCTCACCGCCAAACCTTGGGCTTGGAAAATGAATTTGTTGTTTCTAAGATTGAAGAAGATGCTTCACATGTTTACAAGGAACTGTCTTCTAGCGAGAGTAATACCTTACAGATAGGAGGTAGTGAAGCGAACGACTTGTCCAGTATAATTTTAAGTGCTTCGCAGCAGGTGGATAGCGTTTTACCGAAGGAACTAGTGGCTAGAATCAATGATGACAACCTTGTGCTGAACTCCTTGCTGAACTCCAGGAACAGAAATTGGAACGCTATTATAGACCGATTATACCGTACTACAGATCGTCTAAAGGGAATACCTAAAACTGAGATACATTCAAAATTCTTAGATAATGTGAAAGGATTGAGCTTTGAAAATATTGAGAGGCTGGACAAAATGTTGACAGAATCATTTGGCTCTGGTGTTGAGTTTGATCTTGGGATGTATGAGACGATATTTATAAACTTGTCTCATTTAAACCCCTCCAGGAACGATAAACAGAGAATTATCCAGATGATGTTTAAGCTTATCGCGCGTTATGATGCAATTAAAGAACAGTCAAACTTTACTTTAAGTCAGAAAGTTCTTAACAGTTGTCTGCTATTTTCCAAAGGTATTTCATCATTTGAAAATATGAATGCGTTCTTAACCAAATTCAAGGAAGACTATGGCATATACCCTAATAAGCATAACTATACGATGATCATTCAGTTTTACGTAAAATCCGGTCTAACAGAAAAAGCATGGGCAGCCTTCGATACAATGAAGTTCCTGTCGTTGGAGCACAAACCTGATGTAAGAACCTACAACGCAGTGATTAACATCTGCTGTAAAGAAAGAAACTACGCAAAAGCTATAGATTTGTTTCAAGAGATGAATGATTTTAAAGTAGATCCTGATGAGATCACGTACACAAGTATGGCAAAGACATTGGCGGCTTGTTCTGCGGATTCAATAGTGAGTGAAGGAAAGGCTGATTCTCTAAGGCTAATGGGGTGGAAGTATATTCATTTATTGCAAAATAATTTCAAAACGGTCAACGAAAGCAAGAAAACTTCTTATGAATATGCTGCGGTTGAAGCCATGATGGCTTTGGCGGCTTATGACGGTGACGTTGCCATGGCCCGAGCCTTGTATCATCGATATATTACTGCTGTTTATAAGGCCAACCTTGCAAAAGCACAAGCCTATGAAGAAGATAAAATAAATTACCAAAGAGTATGGCAAAAGTCCCTTTCTCCTCAATTATTTAATTACCTGATGTTAGCTTATTCGAAATGGTCACGCGGAAGATTACCTATTCTGTCTGGGTATGAGGAAGGTGCTAGGCTAAGACATTCTATTTTGAACAGCATCGACTACTTAGGAAGGCTTGATGCTGATGAGGGAATCTTCACCGGATTGCCAATGCTGCCATTGGCCGAGTTGTTTAATGAATCACAAATCCTGTCAGAATCAAGGGCAATGTGGCAATTCAATTTGGAATTCGGTGGGACTGTCCAGTTACGTTCCATACCAGTGCAGGAGGCCGAAATAGCATTCAATTCATTCGCTAGATCTGCCAATAACTTCAGCGAGTTTAAGTTTAAAGTCATGAATCAAATCGCGAAGTGGAAAATGACCCTGGTTAACCATCGTATACTTAACTCTTCCAACTTGAATACTTTCTTGACTATTCCACTTAGATTAGGAGACAAGAAAGAGTTTTTACTAAGATTTGAAGAATTTGTCTATCAGGAGCAGAATTTGGATAAAATGTTGCTGCAGTTGTATGACTCCATGAAATCGCTCCCTGAGGGCGAAGCATCGATAATTAGAAATAATATTGAGTCAAATATTTCTAGTTTTGAGAAACAAATGGATCCTAAAATTGAATATCTAGCATCAATGAAGCATAAGTTATTGGCATCTTCACCAATTTATGAATTGAAAATAAAGTTAGCATCGAAATTCCGTGACATAGATCTGGCAACAACTACTTGGAAGGAGCGTGGCGATTTCCGTAAATCAAGCCCTTTTCAGGCACTGAGTATAAGTGAAAGAAAACATTCTGATACTCGCTTTGCTTGTGCTATGGTAGAGTTCTTTACTTCGTCTGGAATGTACAATGACGCGTTGGCCGTAGTATTATCATCACAGCGTCACATAAAGTGGACATATTCTATGGTGAAACCATTGCATATTGAATTGAAACGTATAGAGGATACTAGTTCTGCTAGGAAGTTGTTAGAGGTTGTGAATAAGAAATCACCAATTCAAAAAATTGATGACCAGATAAAGAATTTGTTATGATATCAAACTAAATTTACGAATTACTATAAGGCTATTGCTTATTGTTTAAATACTTTGTGCCTTATTCTACAAGCAATTATGCTTCCTGTAAATATCAAATAATATTAAATGCATAGGAACAAACACTATAGTCTGTTGTTAAAAACGATGTCCGTACTTACCAAGCTAGATTAGTTAACTACCTTCATTTCCCATATAACGTCGTCACTTTGCCCTGAAGACTGGCTTCCAAAATCACTGTCGATGAACATTAGTTCAGGTGATGAACTATCTTTATCAACTATCTGCTGAGATAAAGTTTCCACCTGTAGTTTCAACTTTTGGACTTCCTTTTCAAATCTCTTTCCATAATGATCGATGTAATAATTAGCACCGTTCCGCCCTGCAATCAAAATAATAAATAGCAAGAAACCAGCTGCTGCAAAGCTATGTTTAAACCAAATTACACATAATATCATTGAAGTGAGCTGATATAGGTACTGGAACAATGTGTATACAAGCATAGGAAATGGAGGGGGGAGCTTTACCAACCAGTGGTCTTTGAATCTATGTGTAGTCAAATATTCAAAACTTGTAACTCGTTTGCCAGTTTTGATCTTGTCCTTTTTCTTTAATGTAATAAAGTAGTGGTATAACAACTGCCATATCAAATAATATATTGAAGTATAGAAAACATTTGTTTTTAAGATCCATGATGGCGAGCTGGCTTTCGAGGCCGCTGGAAACCTTATTGCTTTAACATCTTCATCAATTAAATGCGTTATAGCGTACCACGTCAATGCAGGAGTGATATGTATGAAGCAAGACGTGACTTTATCCAATGAGTGTACAACAAACGAATTTCTCCACGTTATAACCGCAAAGGAAAGAGATCCGAACGTAAATGCAAAACAGGTCTGATATAAATGCACTGAACCTGGTGAAACCCATAAAAACACAAGGCATAAAAAGTTCACAAAGTAGCAAAGGTCAGCCATAAAATAATGGTTTCTAACTTTGTAGTAAGTATAAAACCTTACGGGCATCAAAGAGAGAAACATCAACGTATAGTAAACATGGAACCATTCAGGGCACTTACCCAAGATAAATCCAATAACAAAGATGTTTATAAGTGTGAATGTGTAAAATGCCTTGTCAAGTAAACTGTTATTAAAAAATATCGAGTGCAAGGGCTTGTCCATAGCCTGGATCTTCTGAATCGTCTTCTTCTTGAATGACTCAAGTTGCGGGGTTAGATCTCCAGCAGAATCTAAAAGCTTATCAAGTGCTAAATGTGACTTGCCATTCTGCAATTTCTGCCTAAAATATAAAGTCGAAGGCTGCGCATATGTTTGTACCGAGGACGCAATTGGATCTAGGATTTCAATAAGATCGCCAAACGCGGATTTATAGGTGTTCCACATGTCTGGGGAACAGTCCTTATTTGCTTCCACCATCGTTGACAGATGCAACTTAATTTGGTCTCTAGAATGATTGACGGTGGCTGCCTGAAGCTTGTATAAGTAATGTCCCTTCTTTGTTAAGGAGTTCATCGTTGTGAACTAGTGACCATGTGAAAGATCACGTGACCGTGTACAATCATGTCGCGATTACCGAGCTGTATCAACAGGCTTTGAAGCTTTGACAAGACATCAATTAGAATATACAGTAAGTCTATACAATCTCTAGAACGATGACTTAGACATTTAAGCCAAAGTGGTCAAAATGTCAGAGTCACCAGCGTCCAAAACGGTAACAACACCGACTCTGAACAACTTACCGACAGCAGTACCTAGTTCGTTGTTACCACCTTGGAAGTAGTAGACCTTGGTCTTAGAAAGCATAGCGTAGTATTCTAGCTCAGACTTTCTCAAGACTGGGGTGTTGGCAGCGATGATAATCAACTTAGCCTTACCTTGTCTCAAGGACTTTATGGAAGACTTGAAACCCAAGGTGTACTTACCGGACTTGATAACCAAGGCAAGCTTTTGGTTAATGTTTTCTTGGTTCTTAACTGGGGCCTGTAGGTGAAATGTTAGTATGGGAAGCCATATACAGGTGGACCAGCACCGCAATGAGTGGCAGCACAACTGCACTCATCCAGCGTTAATACCACCGCAGTTTCAGTTTATACTGACCATCTCTGTGTATATTTTACTGATTTGAAATGCTAAACACTCCGGTCTGGTTATATAAAGCAGAAGAGTATCAAGCCTAGTTCCGCAAAGTTCGTGGTAATATCTAGCTTTAGGATACTGCGATGCGAGGACGTGAGCGCAGCCAGATCTGTGTGGGGGAAATTTTCGCCGCCTAAAACCGACCCCGTGTCGAAAAAAAACTTAAGATTATATGTGACTGCTTAGACTACGGGGTTTTCTGTGCCGCACCCATACATCCATAATAATTTCTTTCACGGAACATTCGTAACCCCACTTGTCTGTAGCGGCTAGGCGGAGCAGTCAGCGTTGCTAGACGGAGACCTCTCAGCCTATCGCGGGGCCTCCGCCTACCAGTCTCTGCCCACCGCGAAGTAACACCGCGCCGAGCCCCGCGAGCCCGCTGTTACTGTCGTAACACTAAGTCCTCGAAAAATAAACCCAAAATCATTTACCAAATTAACAGTAGAGGTTTGCACAGTTCCGTTTCAAAAAGACAGAACAAACAAGTAAAAGGTATGCTATCGATATTGTGACTAGGTTAAAACGATTGGGATTACTGTTGAAGGCTGTTATATCCATTATATGATTTAGATGATTAATGAACAGGGGAAATATTATTGACGTTTTTACGACTACGTGATAAGTGCTTTAACTAAAGATTATGCTAACCACTTACGGATAAAACTGTTATCTCTAGCGGTCTCAACCATGTGAACCTATTTGTTAACCACGAAGTTTTGATATTGAATCTTTACTAACGAATTCACCTGCAGTAAACAATGAAGGTCGAAATTGACTCTTTTTCTGGTGCTAGGATCTACCCTGGTAGAGGTACTTTGTTTGTTAGAGGTGACTCTAAGATCTTCAGATTCCACTCTTCCAAGTCTGCTTCTTTGTTCCACCAAAGAAAGAACCCAAGAAGAATTGCCTGGACTGTCTTGTACAGAAGACACCACAAGAAGGGTATCACTGAGGAGGTTTTGAAGAAGAGATCCAGAAAGACCGTCAAGGCTCAAAGAGCTGTCGTTGGTGCCTCTTTGGAATTGATTAAGGAAAGAAGATCCTTGAAGCCAGAAATTAGAAAGGCTAAGAGAGACGAGAAGGCCAAGGCCGACAAGGAGAAGAAGAAGGTTGAAAAGGCTGCTAGAAAGGCTGAAAAGGCTAAGTTGGCTGCTGCTCATGGTTCTAAGGTCTCCAAGCAACAAGCTAAGGGTGCCTTCCAAAAGGTGTCTGCTACTTCCCGTTAAGGAGTAGATCTGGAAGGGATATAATTACTACAAATATTTTTATAGCCATACGATATAGCTGCGTTCTGTATACTTTCTAATCTAAAACCACCATTACCAGTTTAGCGCTGTTAAGATTTGCTAATGTAGTCTCTCTAGTTTCCTTCAAGTAACTGAATGGCTATTCTGGGATTTAAGCGTAAAAAGGTAGTTTTGTAATTACCGAAAATGGCAATTACATGGCATCGCAGGTACGGCGGCACTGATATCTGAGACAAATAACAACCGCTTAACTAGGACTTAAAACAAATAGAGATTTATCACAACGAGTTATCAGTTTTGCTATGAAACTAATCGTTAAGAAGGGAAGTGGTTTCGAGATAATCCAAAACTATAAAGGGCAAGCGTTTTGCCCACTTATAGCCCTTCAATCATAATCCTATCACAATAAGAACAAGAACAATTCGAGACAATGAGAGCCTTTTCTATATTCGCAATTTTTTTAGCCGCCGCAGCTGCTCAGGATAGAGTTACATCTACTATTAGTAACCCATTTTTGTTAAGTGAGACACTGGAAACGATAGCGTTTTCAACTGACGCATCTACCCAGACATATGATGAGGTTGTTGTAGTTGCCATTACCAATTGGTACAAATCTATCATATATATTAGTGATTGTGAACCTGAAAGTGGGCGCAACCCTCCTAGTACAGTCAGTACACCTGTTACGGTCATTACGCCGAACACTATCAACCCCGCTTCGAGCAATCCTCCTGCTCCAAGTAGTTCACCATCACCAAGCAACCCACAACCTCCAAGCAATCCACCTGCTCCAAGTAATCCACCTGCTCCAAGTACTCCACCTGCTCCAAGTAATCCACCTGCTCCAAGTACTCCACCTGCTCCAAGTACTCCACCTGTTCCAAGTACTCCACCTGCTCCAAGCAGCTCGCCATCTCCAAGTACTCCACCTGCTCCAAGTACTCCACCTGTTCCAAGTACTCCACCTGCTCCAAGCAGCTCGCCATCTCCAAGTACTCCACCAGCTGCTCGCAACCCACCACCTCCAATTGATCCATCAGCTCCAATTGATCCTCCAGCTCCAAGCAATCCACCAGCGCCAAGCAATCCACCAGCTCCTAGCAGCTCCCCATCTCCAAGCATCCCACCTGCACCAAGCAGCCCTCCAGCTCCAAGTAACCCACCAGCTCCAAGCAGCTCTCCATCTCCAAGTACTCCACCTTCGCCAAGTACTCCGCCAGCTCCAAGTAACCCACCAGCTCCAAGCGGATCTTCATCTCCAAGCAGCCCACCTGCACCAAGCAGCCCTCCAGCTCCAAGTACTCCGCCAGCTCCAAGTACTCCGCCAGCTCCAAGCAACCCACCAGCTCCAAGCAGCTCTCCATCTCCAAGTACTCCGCCTTCGCCAAGTACTCCGCCAGCTCCAAGTAACCCACCAGCTCCAAGTAACCCACCAGCTCCAAGCGGATCTCCATCTCCAAGCAGCTCCCCATCTCCAAGCAACCCACCTGCACCAAGTACCCCACCATCACCAAGAAACCCACCTGCAACAAGTACTCCACCAGCTCCAAGCAGTTCACCTTCTCCAAGTAATCCACCAGCTACGCCTGCTTCTAGTAGTACACCCTCTACTAGCAATACTCCTACTATCAATAGGCCACCTACAAGCAATACACCAGATATTAATACACCAGCTACGCCAACTCCTAGCAACACTACAAATGGCGCCAGTAGTAAGCCGCCCACTGTTCCCCTTGACGATGTCAGCACTGTCACCACAACCACAACCAGTACCTGCAGTCCTACCACCTATTACAACAGCACCATTCCTATCGATACTGACACTGCTAATAGTTCAACGACCACAATAGTGTGGTAAAAGGTCAATTGGTATTATAGGCGGAATTGGGAGAGCTAGCATCTTTATTACCCAATTAAATTAATTCTGGTATTATTATTAAAGCTCATCTAAGAGCACTTTGATATTTCAATAGCCGCCTTCTCATTACATGCGCAGGGCGTTTCCGATACAAATAGGAACCCAAACAAAATACTTCAGGACCTGTTGTTTAGTGGTATCCATGGGTAAAACATAGAGACAATATGTGGAAATTTACTAGCTGCATCCACTTAATTAATATGCACCATACATATGAGAGTGTGTAGTACTCTATGATGTGGGCGCACTTGATATGCGCCGGCTGTCATAACATACAAGATGATAATGTTCTACTTTATAAAAGAAGCAGCTACGGTATATAAGCATTCCATCAATGACTAAAGACTGAGATTGTTTAAATTTGCAGTCTTTAAGCTGTTAATAAAATTATTTTCATTTTTAAGCTATTTTATTTTTAATCAAGGGCGCAGTTTTCAAAAAAAGCTCTAAAGCTAATGAACTTACCGATACCATAGGAACCTACCCAACAGACCAAACCTGAAGTAAATGCACGATGTTTAGGGCTCTTAACAGGATTGCATCTAGAGCACGTATAATTCGTGGCTTCCAGTCGACACCTCAGTATTCATTCAGATCATTTTCTTTATACAATGGAACCGGAAGCGCTGCTAAGTCGAAACGTGGAAGTCTAAAACAACTTGTGCAAACATATGGGTGGTCTGCCCTTGGTGTATATTTAGCACTCGCAGCTATCGATTTCCCATTCTGT
The DNA here is from genome assembly GCF_001548555.1 of Eremothecium sinecaudum. NCBI lineage: Eukaryota > Fungi > Ascomycota > Saccharomycetes > Saccharomycetales > Saccharomycetaceae > Eremothecium > Eremothecium sinecaudum. The sequence goes on along the minus strand of NC_030896.1, from coordinate 1,050,347 downwards.
TATATTGCGGTTCATTCATTGGGTGAAAGAACCATTAAAGTATACATTAACAAGGTTAAGAACTTGGTAGGGTATGGTGTCGATGAAAAGGAGGTATTGGAACAAATAGAAAGAAACCGTGTTCAGAATGAACTTGATCGGGAAGCTGCGCAAGTATCCGGTAAAAGTGCCTGGGAGAGATTAAAGACAAGTCACCTCCTAACGGAGTTAATACTAGCTTATGGTATACATAAGTCCTTAATCTTTATAAGAGTGCCATTGGTTGCCGCTATTACTCCTGGTATTGTACGTGTGCTGCGTAAATGGGGTTTTAATATTGGAAAGGTAAATAAATAACCATTACGTGAAAGACGCATCTAACTGCAATTCACAGTAAACATATGGACAATGACATCAATTAACCAAAATAGGCTTTATAGCTTTGTAAAAGAACTGTTTATAGGTTGTTACAAAAATTCTATACTCCAGATAAAACTATTAGGATTTTATATTTATATTAGAAACTAAATGGCGGTGCTGTTAACATTATGAAGCGTCAGCGTTATAATTAAAAGTTCAAAATTAAATTAGCAGAATTATATATATTAGTGAACTCCTCTGTAAGATCAGTGAATTGGTCCAATTGGTTCAAAGCCAATGGATTCCTACAGTTATTGTTAGTATTTTTCGTAAAAATGGGCCTAAAAGATTACAACATACTAGGTATTCTTCTTTTGCCTTATTATTAGAGAGGTTTTGGGCAATAGCCACAAGCGAAACAGCTTCTGCCATGATCTTTTTTCTTTCCTTGATCACTTTATCAATGTTCTTCTCATGCTTAGTTATTTGCTCAATTATAATTGCATTTTCTGGCATCCACTCTTCCTCTAAATTATGGAGCTTTGCTTTGGTCTTATTAACTGCATCTTGTTTTTCTGAAATAACCTTAATAGTTCCACATTTCCAGGTTCTTTCTTAACGTGGTTGAGTTTCAATTGCCAGTCGGACAGATCACTATTTAGTGCATGTAGCTCTTCTCTCAATTCATTGACCGCTTCCACAGTTATCTCCTGACCGCGGATTCAGGGAGAGCTAGTGGTTGTTCTTTACACACGTATATGGGCACTTTGCCAAACATCTTAGATATGATACGCTCTTGCGCAACTAAGGATTCCAATGCTCTGGTAGCATTTGTCTTGGGAAACTTTGTTATGTAAATTCTGAACAATATCGTTAAGTCCAAATGGTCTATATTGTTCGGTTAAGTATTGCTCAATCAAATCTTCGGCTAGGGGTAAATTGGGGATTGTTAATATATTTATTAACTAAAAGTAATATGAAAAGAGTTTTTCAACCATACCTTTTTCACCTTTCAACTGAGAAATCTTGTCTGTCTTTTTTGTTGGCATCTCTGAATCTCTTAGAGATTTAGAACTGATTATAACTTGATCAGTTTCCAATATATAGGTATTTAAATGTTCTAGAGCCTCAGTGTATCTAGCGTTATACCTCAGCGGCTAAATTCCCCGAGGGACTCTTCTAGCAAATTCATTCATTGATGGAAAAAAAAGTATATAAGCTGGAATTAAAAGTAAAAAAGTATGGAATTTGCATCTTGTAGATAGAACAAGTCACGATTGATCATCTAAAAAAAAAATTTAGCTATTAAAGCAACGCAGTTGCTGGATTAAACAAATACCATAATGGAGAACATAGCAGCGAAGGTTACCAACACTTGAACTGAAACGCCAATGCCTTGATATTCATGTGCTGCTAACAAATGGTTAGAGCCACCGGTGCTTGGCTCAAAGGATTGAAGTGGTACTACACGAGTGTAAGTACGGCTTTCAACTGCAGTTCCAACTGCTTCAGAAACCGAGTAGGAATACATCGTGGAGAGATAAGTGGTCTTTTCAGGAACGGTAACGGTGTATACAATATCTTCAGTGACCACTTGGGCAGTGGCGGTAGTACCAGTACATGTACCAGTTTTTGTAACAATAACTGGAACATCATTGGTTAATGTCAATGTCACGGTGCTAGTTCCGTACTCGGTAAGGGCACCATCTTGGACGGTTTGCACGTAAGTAACAGGGCTAACAACCGTCTTCAAAACAGTTTGGGTACGGACATAAGTTTCAGTCATAGTAGTCGTAACATCGCTGCATACGCCTTGTTGTTGACAACCGAATACAACGGTGACTGTCTCTGGAGCGCAATAAACTGTAGGAGTAACTGGTTCAAGAGTGTGAACAGGATCCACGGTGTGGGTAATGTAATTGGTTTCCACTTCAGTATGAGGGATAACAGTGTATGTTTGCGTTTCAATTGAGCATGGCTCGAAGATTTCCACAGTGACCATGTCGGTGCTGTTGTAGTTAGTAGGGAAGATGGTGGTAGTACTCCAAGGTCTGCTTAACAACGTTGTGTTGTAGTTAGACGTAGACGAGTAAGTATGAGTGACAACATTAGTTTCGACAGAAACGCCAGGGGTGCCGAGTGTAGTGACCTGGTTAGTTGTTGGGAGTGCACTGCAGCTACGCGTCGTTTCTGCAATGGTGGTGATTGGCTCCCCTGCGTGTTTCTCGTCATGGTGTGAAATAACAACAATGGTTGCCAAGGAAGTAATATAGTCAACAGCGGTGGTGATGTCAGTACTGTAGCTAACGGAAGTGACGACACCAGATGTCTGAACCGTAGCAGTAGGACTGGAGGTGGTGTACACGGATGTGTACACGGTATCAGCCGAAGTAGATGTGCATGGGTACTCGTATGTCGTGTTGTAGTAAGACGTGAACTCGCTCCTGGAATGACTCTCATATTTCACAACAACGTCAGTGGTGACTGGCGTAACAATGACATTGGTGTAAGTAACAGAAGCAGTGTAAGTAGTAGTTTCCTCGGAGATAGTAGTTTCAGTCTTCAATAACGAGTACGAGTAGGACCACACAGTAGAAGTGTCCGTGGTAATTGGCGACACATCTGGTCCGCTGGGTTGTTCACTTGGAGAAGCCTGCTTATTTAAATGTTAGTGAATGCTTGGCGAGCAAAAAAAAATCTAGCCTGTCGCGGACCCCGATCTTCAGCGTAGAACCGAGCAGCTTCCGCCGCTTGGCTCTGCCAAACAAAATGGGTCGGCGGAAAATAGCCCGAGAATTGAGTTTACCACAAAAAAGCGGCTAATGGGTCACATACGGATGGGGCTGATGGCGATGGCTGACTGCTGCTTTCGGTGTTGGAAACAGAGTCAGTGCTGATTAGTGACGGGTCAGTAGTTATAAGCGACCCTGTAAACTCAGAATTAGTCCGGGTCGACAATCTTGGTGGAGGATCCGAGTTATCGTCGTCATCGGCGGCAACCTGAGCAAAGACCTTGTGCATAGAAAGCGCCAAGAACCAAACTGGATACCACAACATTTTATTATTATTATTATTATTATTATTCGCCCTAATTTATTGCAAGCCAAAGAAATACCTTGTATTGATTACCTCGTGACTGGCCTCTACACACCACATTCTGATTTATGCCATACTTAATAACTATTTATATATTAACCTCCCTAAAATTTGCTCGGATACAATTAAAACCCTTATTGGAGTTTATATTAATGAGCTATGATCAATTTCAGATAGTGTAGGCCATCTTGCCTATGTCTACTTTATGAGGTTAAATCTCAAATGATATAAAGCGGCAGATAGGCATTTAAACGTCAAATCTTTCTTTATTAGCGACTCCTAGGAGCCGATGAAAGGAAAAAAAAGGGAAAAGAAAAAAACGATCGGACCTTCAACATACAAAAAATACGCAAATCCTTAGACAAAGTACCGTAACTTAGACGAATAGTTCCATTCAAGTATATCATTCATTAATATTTTTAGAAGTCATGCCTACAACTGGAAATACTTTTGGGATTACACACGTTGCTAATCCTATGTACAGTAGCAACCGTGATACCGAGCAAACTCGGCGGCTATGGAAATACACAACTAGTTTCTTGAATCAAAAGTACAAAAATGCCATATGTAGGTTACAACTCATGGTAACTTCACTAAATCTCGAAGAGCTAAGAATTATGTGGATCCTTTACCCCTTTCAGGTATGTTCCTTTTACGCCACTAAAAGAAAGGTGTTGGACTTATTTCACAATAATCCCAAAAACAACCCAAAAACAGTTATGCTAACAACCTCATTCTTCCCTTATTATAGGCTTTAAATTTATTTTTTACTAAGCGAGATTATTTCTCAATTGCAATCGAGAATTATGCCTGGTACCTGCTGTATTTTCTAGTCTCGGCAGTTATCTATGGTGTGTGTGTGTGGCCTACACTAATGTTTACCTATAGCCTTATTTTTGGCCCGGGAGTGGCGATTGTCGGGACGCTGCATTTTTTCTTACACGTGAATCTTTGGACAATGCAATGGCTACGCAGTAGGGCCGTATCTACTAAGCGGCGACTTGCGGTTACCATAAGCGAACTTGAGAGTTTCCCAGCGTTGCTACAGACTGTATCAAGTAATCAATTTTCAAGTAATAGTATACATTATGAGGACCTTAGTCATTTTGGATTTTGGGTTAATGACATACCGTGGCAGGTCGGGAAATACGTTCTTGTGACCAGTTGGGGGTTATTTAAATGTGCGATCGCTTTCATTCCCATTGTTGGGGTAGTACTGGTGGTTCTTATAGAGGCACCGACGACCGGGTGGTTATATTTTGATTCCATGAGACCAGGGGTGGGATTTTACGAAGATTTTGCAAAGTATACTGCCTTTGGCGTGTCCAGCGCGCTTTTGGATCTTATCCCCGCTCTATCTGGTCTAACTTTCACAACCAATATGATTGCGTCAGCAATCATGGTGAAGGACGAAAACTGAAACTTAGATTCTACTGGATAGATTACAATAAATAATTTATACCGGTGCTTCACCTGCGACGTGACGCAATCTCGCTGACTCCGAAACACTCGGAATATATAAAACGATCGGACCGATATGTGTATCACTCTGCACGTCCCGGAAAAATTTTTTCGAGCCATGGGAAAAGAAAAGACCCGTCCCCCGTCCCCCCCAAAAGGTCTATATTCCTTTCCCCGTACGAGACAACCCGCTTTAGCGTAATGTCCAGTGACCTAGCGCGCATTTACCAATATTAAATCACTTTATTTCTTCTAGGGAGGTTTTTTCTTTCAGTTGTACTGCTTAACGTATATTATCCGATAGATGAGTGCCTCTGCTGGTAAAAAGACCTCTCCTCCTGCTGCTGGGGGCCCGGATGCTCCCAGACCTTATGTCTGTCCGATATGTTCGCGAGCGTTTCATAGGTTAGAGCACCAGACAAGACATATACGATCACATACAGGTGAGAAGCCCCACGGTTGTGACTTTCCAGGTTGCGGGAAGAAGTTTAGCAGACGAGATGAACTCACCAGACATAAGAGGATTCACGCATCAGATCGACCAAAGGGCAAGCGAGGACGTAAGAAGAAGGTTGACCAAGAAGCACCCGCATTGTCAGAGGTCCCCGCTGCCCCTCAAGTGTTACCGCATTCAAATCCAAGGCCTCAATTTCATGTGGAGTCCCCCGAGGGAGATTATTCCCAGCCGCCCAGTATTACAAACGGCTCTCCGCCTCAATTTTATCCCGGGCGCCAAGCGTTACCCACAGCCATGTCAGGCACCGGGTTGCACTCGCAGTATCTTCAATTCATTCCTCACAAATCCCCCATGCTTGGCGCCTCCATGGGTCCAGTAATGAGACCTAAGCTGGGCGCCTTGTCGTCGCTCCAGCGTATGACGCCGCTGAACCCTACTACGAATGCTACAAGCGGCGCAAGTAATATGAAGAATGGCACTTCACTGCCGCCTGTTTTGCCTCGCCCAAAATCCCTCACTCACCTATCGCCGGAAACCGCTGCAGAGCCCGCTCTCTCGCCCGCCAGCTATTCGAACCCAGTAACAAGAAATACCTCCAACACAAGTCTTTCCTCGCTGGCGTTCGAGGCATCATGCATGGAACGCATGAATGCACTACATTCTGATGACGATGACGACGGCAATGCACGTGCCAGAAAAAAATCCCGTACTGGGACTCCATCGCCGCGCGGCAGCTTCGCCTCGCTCAGTTCCATGGCGGATTTCTCCGCCGAACTACAACATCGCCTACATTTGCACGCCAACTCTTCCTCTGCACTTGATTCTCTTTCCTACAAGTACGTTGACACTGGCTATGACAGCCATATCTCCCACTTACTGCTCTACAATCACGCCCAAGCCCCTGCAGACTCACTTCGTACGACACCTTTAAGCACCCCACCGGTTGGCACAACGGAATCTCTGGTATCTTTACCGCCTATACGCAGTCTTCCGCTTCTATTTCCGGACAATAGCAGTGGGGCAGGGCAGCGACCGGACGATTTACGTGGCACACAAGGTTGGAGGACTGAGTAAGCAGAAAGGATCTGGCCCCTTTGCCTGCACCTTGTAATGACGTAGGTTGCGCATTCTATATAGAATTTCAGATCCAGGGGCTGTGCCTTTGCAGACAAAAGTACTACACAATCTTGCGCCAATGAAAAAAATATCCTTACACATTCAGGCTTCATCATTATTATGTACGGAACAATGTGGAATTTTAGAATCCTACAGAACATGCGAACGCCTTCCTTTGCAGGATTTCCCTCCAACATGCTAGCTCCGTCGTCAGACTTAAATGCGACAAACGTCAGGATTCTAGAGAATATTTGTTGCCCTAGTGACGCTAAAGAGAGGGCTCCGACAGATATCAGTAGTGTAGTATATATAGTAACACTGTAAGCAATACCACAACACAAGAGCATCCCTTCCACACAACAAGCAAAAAGGACAGCGAGATGTCAGCATTCAACGACTACTGCATTGTTTGTGAACAAATGATCAACAAGGATCATGGCGAGCAGGACCTTGTGTACTGTTCCGAAGAATGTCGTTCCCGGGACACTAATGTGTCACTGGCTGGGTCTGCTAAAGAACGGCTATGGCCGGATACGTCGTTGTTCGCTGTGACTCCAGATACCGTTGCTTCACAATATTCTTTTGGTCAGCGCGCCTATTCTGACTGGGAAGGGCGAGAAAGCTACTTATCGGATATGGAAATGGCTACGCTCGCAACTAATACTGGACTTGTTTCTACAGATACCACTCGATGGACGCCGAGAGCATTTACGGATGATTGCATGGTTGGGAGGTTTGGTGACGGACGGGGAACGTGTAAAGATCCCGCTGTTAGTAATTATCAGTTATGGCTTAGCTGCAGAATGAGGCAGTAAAAGCTTTGCGTCAGCTGTGCTGACACAATTGGGTTAGAGTAATTCTTGCATTGAGCTCTTAGGGCGTGAGAAAAGATCCCGGTGTCAAACCAGTCCCAACAAGAGAATGTTTACGTATATATAACCATAAGTAGCATCCAGCAGCTACTATGTAGAAGTTTGCACGATATTTTTAGGCATAAGATAATGATAACTATAGGATTTGTTTCACATTTTTTCGAAAATATATATAATTAATTTTTATCTAATGTTTGTCATCTTGGAAGTATTCATATGAATACGCACATCAAGACCGTCAGCATCCTCCTCGATTTTCTCAATCCGCCTTCTCTGAGCATCCACTTCTTGCCCGGTAGAGAGCGCGAGCTTTCTCAAACGGCTGCTGACCTGCCCGATTTTGTCCAAGTTACGACTGATTTCAAGTTCCATCTCATTGTCCTCTTCATCTTGTTCGAATTGGTATTGCTTTGCGCGATCTAAGACACGATCTCTTTCGTACCGCTCGCGAATGCCAGATTCAGATTTTAAAGCACTTTCAATTCTTCTAGTAGACTGCACGAAGTTGGAATTCAGTTCTTCCTGCTGATAATTGTCTATTCTCTTCTGGGATTTTATTCTCGCTTCTGCTTCTCTCATCTTACGCTTGCTAGTGAAAGGGTTGCCTACATGAACTGCTAGAATGTTACGATTGAGCTTTTTCAACTCTGCAACGTTATTTTCTGCAGCACGGTTTTGCATTTTAATCAGATGTAGATTCTGCTCTACATCATTCAATTTTTCGCTCTGATGCCCCAACATTCCTAAGGTATTCGTTCCTGAAACTTCTGCATCTTGTGCCATCTTTAAAGTGTTACGAGTAGAAGCAACTGAACTTTGCTTAGTAAACCGTATCTCTCGCTTAATCTCGTCCACATCTTCATCTTCCATTTGCTGTTCCCGCAAAGCCGCTTCACGTTGCACATCTTCAAAGGTCCTAAAGCCCTTGCTTTCACCGTTATATGACTGTTCCTCGTGTATAGAATTATTCAAATCGTCCGCATCCGATGGGTGGTCTATCACTGCATTCAAATCCAACTCATCTAAACCGTCACGCTGACTATTTTTTTGTGCTCTCTTTACAGTATCCTCCGACTGCGTTCTAAGCTGGCGTTTACCGGTGAGTGAGAATGAGCCACTACTGTAAACATCGTCTTTCATGCATGCATAAGGGTTACTACCGTCATTCTTGCTTTGACCGGTGTCAAGTGATGAGTAAGTTTCGGTAGAAGTATAAGTGTTGCTTTGGCGCGTATTTGATCTCTCACCATAACTCAAATCGGATGAAACAACAGCATAGGGGTCAATCGCTTTTCTATTCAGAGAAGAGGTGCTTGTCTCGTATGGGTCGAATGGTGCCTTGTTTAAAGATTCCAGGTCTGCTTCTTCATTACTCATATGACCCTGTGAATGGTATCCCTCCGCTTCGTACCCCGAGGGAGCATACTGTCTATGTTGGGTCCTATCAGATGCGTACTTCCCATATGCTGAAAACCTTTCCCTTGACCTTGGCACGGTATCTTTCACTGGAATTCCCTGTTCCAAAAGCTTTTTTCTGTTTTGCTCGGGACTAATGTCCTCTGGAGGTTTTATTTTAAAAAGTTTCTTGATACCCATTAGTGCTTAATATTTGAATAATAGGCCGTTCAGTGAAGTTATTGAAGACTGTTCACCACTTACTGAGCTATTTCTATTTCTTCGCATTCATATATGCAGAGTTGTAGACATTGTTATTGAGGCTGGTCCTTATTTAGAACTCATTCCAAACGAGTTGATTACAAAAGCTGAATTGGCACGTGATTGCTTGAGTAGTTGATTAACGGTTAAACCCTAAATGACTATATATTGAAGTTATAGATTATGCTACTTCACATTCCACGGAAAACGTTCTTACTTGCTCTTCTTCTTCCCTCAAACCTAGGGCGGCTTCTGCCATCCTTTGTGCTGTCTTTAGGTTTGTTATCATCGTCACCTTCATCATCGAATGTAACTTTCTTTTTGGTCTTTTTGGTGACCTTCTTTGGAATGAATGTAAGTTCTGCCTCACCACGGTTGGTGCGGCGGAGAATTGTATTATTATCCTTTTTACTGGCTTCTTCCTTGTTGAGCAGCTCTACTTGCTTGTCAAAAGAGGTGCTATGCAACAACGTAGATTGAGGGTCGGACGAGCCGACGCTTAGTGTACTTCTGAATTCCTTATCTTCTGCTTGCTTCTTCTTCTTCCTCTGTAGCTCGGCCACCTTCTTTGCTAACTGTTTTTTCTCTTCATCGTTTAGTTGAGCGCCATCATCGCTGTCCTCATCTTCCGAAGAGTCTTCCTCGGAGTCGGAATAGCTCTGCTTTCCTTCTCTGGCTGCGATTCTCTCCTCATCAGATTCTTCAGCTGCAGTTAAAGCTCTAATACGTTTTGCTGCACCTTCATCGGTCTCCCTAGCAGATTTTACAGGGTTTAATTGCTTGTAATCATAGTCATCTTCATCAACTTGGAAGTCTTCATCCTCAAACATTTCTCTGAAACGGTCGTCCTGTAGAACAGTCTCTGCAACGTTGCCACCGCGCTTGTCGGATAATTTATCAACCAATTGTTTGTTAACTTTAACTTTAGGTTTACTGGCAGCACCGGTGGACCTAATTCTGGATTCTCTTTCCTTTTCAATACGACGTCTGATTTCTCTATCGACTTCATCACGGTAGGAATTAGGATTGGCAATTAGTGCTACCTTATCGTAGAGTTCGCTATCAATAAAGTAACCATGCATGTATGCTCTTAAGACCTTGGAGCCAATTAGATGGGTTAGGTTCAACTTCTTGACGTCTTCCTTTGTTACGAATCTGTAGTTCGAGTAGACAGATTCGCTTGGTTTCTCTTCCAGTTCTTCGGTAATGGAGTCTAAGAACAAACACCATTTTGGAGCAGGACCAAGGTCTGGAATATAATATGTATGCATTGGTATGCCTTCGTTCGCTGTGAAAAACATACCTGTCCCTTTTACGTGCTCAATATCATTAATGTCAACACTAGGTTCCATCGACGTATATGCGGTTCCACTATTCCTGTCCCAGATCTTTGCAATACGCTTGTCACAGGTTAAGATCTTGTTAGAATCACTATTAGCTCCAACATCGTCCAGCCAAATCACTTTTTTAATATCAAAACCGTAACCTTGGTCCTTCATTATTAATGGGTCTGCTGCACGTAAATCATAGAGATAGGTATAACCATTAGATGTACCACAGGCAAAATTTAGCCCATCATTTCTGAAACTGGTAGTAGTAACTTGGAAAGGCGCGGAGTCAAAGTTATTCTCCAAATATAACTTAGAAACCCGAGAACGCGCTCTAGGATCCCAAAATTCAACGACACTCTCCTCCATGCCAACAGAAACCAGACCGTTAACATCATTAATACAAACATTATTAACACCTTCCCCATCCAATTTAAATGGATTCAAAAATCTGCCTTGTTCCAAGTTCAACCTGTATAATTCATTCCCCGAAGCACCAACATATAAGTCACAATTAACTTTATTATAGCATAAACTTCTCCCAAACTTCGGAATCCTAGTTGTATAATGCAATCCACCCTTGTTCTGAAACTGTATACTCCGGTCATTTTGCAAATGAACACTTTTAGTCCAATCATCAGATAGTATTATAAAATCAACATTTTCTGCATCTGTATGTCTTTCAAACTTCATTGATAAATTCGCGAAGTCGTAAACATGAATCTGCGGCTTATAAGTACCAGTAGCCATAGCGAATTGACCATCTGGGGAAACTTTAATCTTATTGGAAGCTTCACTGAACTCGAAATCTTGTATTAATTCCACCCTATTCTGCCATTCTAAATCATTTTTTAATGAACGCTTACGCTTTTTTGCTATCCAATCTGGCAAAGAACGAGAGACATTAGTACCAGAGACCTGATAAACGGACACATCACTTATAGAGGTTGACTTCAACACCATAATACACAGATCAGCTTACTCTTAACTAATTTCCTTAGTTCATTAAGTCTTGCGATGAGCTTGAACTAAGCTGACTTTTACAAGTATTGAAAATTTTGAAAACCCTTGTTTCTTTTTTTCGCGCGATGAGTTGAAAAATTTTCTATGAAGAGAAGAGATGAGATGATGAACAGAACTAAAATCAAGGTTTCACTAGGTTGTAATAACGATGAAATCGGATTTTAGGTTTTCTAATTTGCTGGGAACTGTTTATAGACAGGGAAACGTGATTTTTTCAAATGATGGGAACCAATTGCTTTCACCAGTTGGTAATAGGGTATCCGTATTCGATTTAATCAACAATAAATCATTTACTTTCGAATATGAACATAGGAAAAATATCTCCAGAATTGATTTAAATAAGCAGGGTACTTTGCTTTTATCTGTAGATGAGGATGGGCGCGGTATTTTGGTAAATTTTAAAGCTAGAAATGTCATACATCATCTAAACTTCAAGGATAAGGTTAATGACCTGAAATTCTCACCAGATGGGAAAATGTTTGCATTGGCATGCGGTAGATTTATTCAGATTTGGAGAACACCAATTGTTAGCGAAGATATGCAGTTTGCGCCTTTTGTGCGTTATAGGGTTCATGCTGGTCATTTTGCAGATGTACTGTCGCTGACATGGTCGAAAGACTGTCGGTTTATCATCTCTACATCGAAGGATATGACCGCAAGGATATGGTCTATTGATTCTGAAGAAAAGAATCTTGCATGTACAACTTTTTCAGGCCATCGCGACTATGTTGTGAATGCATTTTTCAGTGACAATCAAGAAATTATATATACAGTGAGTAAGGACGGAGCATTATTCCAGTGGGAGTTTACCAAAAAGCCAAGCGAGGCTGGAAGTGATGATGAGGAAAGTGATAGTGAGGAGGTTGATCTCTCTAAGTACAGCTGGAGGATAACTAAGAAGAATTACTTCTATGCAAAAGAGGCCAAGGTGAAGTGTACTACATTTCACCCTAAATCGAATATCCTCACGGTGGGATTTAATAACGGTGAGTTTAGACTTTACGAGCTGCCGCACTTTACTCTGCTCCAACAGCTTTCTATGGGCCAGAATGCCGTGAATACTGTTTCTATGAACGAATCTGGCTACTGGTTAGCATTTGGTTCCAGTAAACTGGGCCAACTCTTGGTCTATGAGTGGCAGTCGGAGTCTTACATTTTGAAGCAACAAGGCCATTTTGATTCCATGAATGCATTGTGTTACTCTCCAGATGGGACTAAGATTGTGACTGCTGCTGACGACGGTAAGATAAAAGTTTGGGATGTTGCCTCTGGGTTCTGCCTTGCTACATTCACTGAGCATGTTTCAGTGGTTACCGGTGTGCAGTTTGCAAAGAAAGGTCAAGTCATGTTCTCATCTTCCAAAGATGGTACTGTGAGGGCGTGGGATTTAATCAGATATCGTAATTTCAGAACATTTACGGCTACTGATCGGATCCAATTCAACTGTTTAGCAGTCGATCCTAGTGGTGAAATTGTTTGTGCAGGATCATTGGACAACTTTGATATACAAGTGTGGTCTGTGCTAACTGGTCAGTTGCTAGACACCCTTTCAGGACATGAGGGTCCCGTGTCATGCCTTGCATTTAGCAATGAGAACAGTGTCTTGGCTTCTGCATCATGGGACAAAACTATTAGAATATGGTCCATTTTTGGTAGGTCCCAACAGGTGGAACCTATAGAAGTATTTGGTGATGTGCTGGCTCTGTCTATTAGACACGATGGTGAGCAAGTTGCCGTATCTACACTAAATGGTCAGATCACAATCTTTGATGTTACTAATGCCAGACAGATCGGAAATATTGACTGCAGAAAAGACATCATTGGTGGTAGGCATTTAGAAGACCGTTTTACTGCTAAGAATTCCGCCAGATCCAAATACTTTACCACTATCAACTATAGTTTTGACGGATTAGCAATTGTTGCCGCTGGTAACAACAATTCCATATGTCTGTATGATGTGACAAATGAGGTGCTTATTAAAAGATTCATAGTTTCTAGAAATATGACCTTAAACGGAACACTGGAGTTCTTGAATTCCAGTAGAATGACTGATGCAGGCACTATAGATTTGATAGACCAGGATGCAGAAAACTCTGATCTCGAAGACCGTATTGACAACAGTCTTCCAGGTTCCCAGAGGGGAGGCGATCTTTCGACAAGAAGAGTGAGGCCGGAAATCCGAGTTACGTCAGTTCAATTTGCACCAACCGCAAATGCATTTGCTGCAGCTTCTACCGAAGGATTGCTGATTTACTCTGTGGACGAAAGTATAATGTTTGACCCATTTGATCTAGACGTCGACATAACACCCCAAGCTACTATTGAATGCTTGAACAAAAAGGAGTTCCTACACGCATTGGTCATGGCTTTCAGATTAAACGAATCCTACTTAATTAATAAGGTTTATGAGGCTATTCCACCAAAAGAAATAGAACTTGTGAGCAATAACTTGCCCATAGTGTATGTTCCAAAGATTTTGAATTTCATCGGCGAATTTGCAATGGAATCGCAGCATTTAGAGTTTAATCTGCTATGGGTGAGAGGCTTACTTACTGCCCATGGCAAATATATCCTCTCGCACAAGCATGAATTTGTCAGTTCTCTGAGAGCAATTCAAAGATTCATAGCAAGAATTGCTAAAGATGTCGTTTCCGCCTCCAAAGATAACGAGTATGCTATGAAGTTCCTAACTAGTACAGATGGTAGTATTCGCACTGAGGAGAACGGAATGGAACTAATATCAGTTGAGTCTGACGAGGAACTACAACAAGTCTCTGATGAAGAAGATGAGGAGGGCTGGCAAGGATTTAGCGATAAAGAAAACAATCTGCCATTACCTGATGATGAATCAGATGATGAATTGATATAAATGGACTATATAGAAGCATTTCAAATAATCGGTTAGGATATTTAAATTTTGTTGTGTACTAGTAGTTTTTACAACTGAAATTGCTCTTTGAATTAAAAATGTGAATTCTCATAGGTTACGATTTTTTTTAGACAAAATAGGAGCTCATCGCGCACTTCATTCAACACATATGAACCCAAAATGCAACCTTAAAATGCCAGTCATGACGGAACCGGTTGATTTGCGAGTTTTAGAAAACGCATGTGCTATACTTGGGCGTGAAAATAGTCCACTTGATGCTTATATGCCAATTTTTGATGACCTTAATACAATTGTAATCAAATCGTCCGCGGATGAATCTTTTAGAAAAAGACTAGCAGGTGATCGGGCGCTATGGAAAGCAGTTGGGCAATGTTTTAGTGCAATTAATGACGTTGATTTAAGAAATTGCGTTGCTCCAGACCTGCATTTAAGGCTTTTGAGAGGAATTGTATTACTATCAAGAAACTTTGGAGCCGAACGGCAAGATATTCCACAGGAGCTACTGTTACAAAATAAGCTCACTAGATGGCTTGCGAAGCAACAGAAATCTTATAAAGCTATGGAAATAGCTCTTTTCTCTGTTTCATATGAGTTTTTTTATAATATTTCCAAGTCATCTGTACTTTTTGATAAGTCGAGCTTGGACGAATTATGTGATATTCTGGTATATCCTGCAACTGTGCCCAGCAAAAATAGAGATACATTGCTACTACCAATGCTGTGCTTCATGTCGCATTTGGTGCAGAATGATGACTTCCTCTACTACTTTTTAAAGCATCCTTGTGCCACGAATATTTTGTCAAGTCTTCTGATAGAGGATATTGTGAAAAGCCATATCGAAGTTCCAGTAGTTCAAGGTGAAAAGGGTGCTCTAACCAGTATATCAGCTCTTGAAGCTGTTCAGGTTGAAATATGGTCATCAATTTTAACACATGAATCATTTGGGGTATATTTAAAAGACCAGAGATTGAACAACTGGGAAAACTTCTGCACAATTTTGTCATTATCGCAACTAATCATAACAAGTAGAGAGAAATGGGATAAAACGCAATTGACTGTTATTATGAGCTGGGTGTACGAAGTTTTTGTATCTGCTGCTGAAGAGCTACGTTTATTCTTCGAGGGCGATGCCCAAGATGAGATTTTGGCTCAAAAAATCCACCGTATTTTGACTATTAGTCTCGATATAATATCTGTGCTATCAAAATTTGAGCATGTACGAGAGTTCATTCTATACTACGGAGGATTAAAGACTTTGGTGGATCTTCTCAGCTGCTTGCAAAAGAACTGTATTAGAATTAATATTACCCGAGACAAATTAGGTGTAAAAAGAATAAGGTCAACTAATGCTGCAGGAGAACCTGTTAAAGACAATGACAAAAAGGCCAGCAGAATTGACTTTGAAACCGGTACTATAAAGGCTACAAATTTCCCTGAATGTAAGTCTATGGTTATTGAAATTTTGGCATATTTGTGCTACGGTAATGAAGAAATTCAGAATAGATGCCGAGAGCTTCATGCTCTGGAACTTGTACTATCCAACTGCATATTAGACGATAATGATCCTTTTATCAAAGAGAGGAGCATAATGTGTATTAGGTTCCTTCTTGAAGGCAATCAGAAGAACCAAGAATTTGTTGCGAAGCTTGAGGCCAAGAGAGCTATTAAAGATGACGTACTGTCGGAGGCTGGCTTCGATATTGAAATCGACGAAAGTGGTAAAATTGGGTTGAAACAGTCCTCCAAGGTAAACACGTAGGGTATATACTGGTATTGTATTACGGATGGTTTATTAGTATTCGTATCACCATAATAGAATTCTAATAATCTATACAGAGATTTGTTACATTTAATTCGCATTACGTATCAACGGGAATGCAATAACTATTTAGATATTCATTTCTTTTAATGATTCCTCGATGACGTCCTTGACCAACTCAACATCTGGCCTTTCAACAAGTTTTATCCTCTTTGGAAGAGATGAAAGCTGCCTTAATTCTTCTGGGAGCACATCCTTCTGGAATGAATAACCATCCTTACCAGATAAAGCTTCGTTCACAGCATCAGCAAACTTTGCGGGGTGTGCAGTTGACAAAGAAATGTAATGTATCTCCTTGTTATCACTATTGGCCAAATGTCTTATAGTAGCACGAATACCCACTGCCGTGTGGGGGTCTATAATATACTTCTTTGGGTTTTGGGACTTTTCGTATATTTCCTTAATAGTAGAAGTAGTTTCAGCATTAGAAACTCTTTCTGAATCGAAATCCTTCCTTGCACCTTCTAAAACTTCCGCTGGAACTTCAAATCTACCGCCGGTCTTTAACTGTTGGAACCATCCATTTACAGTTAAACCTGCCTTTTGGGAATCACCTTCTGCAACGTATTCGCGAGCTAAATACCATAGTAACCTTTCAAAGTTCGACGATATTAAAATGTCCATAGCAGGGGATAAGGTAGCTGCAGCATCACTGGATCTTTCGTACAAACCGGATTTTAAGAACCTGTCCAAGATATCGTTTTCGTTGGTAGCAATGACCAACCTCTCAACATCCAAGCCCATTTTCTTAGCATAGTATCCAGCAAGAATGTCACCAAAGTTTCCTGATGGAACCACAAACTTAACAGCTCCCTTCTTGCCGCCGGTTGCTCTAAAATAAGAATAAAAGTAGTAGGTGATTTGAGCCAAGATTCTCGCCCAATTGATGGAATTAACAGCACCTACATTATGCTTTTGATTGAAACTCTCACAAGCAAATATAGCTTTAACTATATCTTGACAGTTATCAAAAGTACCCTTCACAGATAAAGTTTGCACATTATTATCTTGAACAGTGGTCATCTGCTCTTCTTGGATTGGAGAAATACGGCCAGTAGGGTACAGAATAAACACGGAAACATCCTTCTTCCCCCTCAAACCATAAATCGCAGCTGAGCCAGTATCACCAGAGGTGGCGCCAACAACAGTTATTTTCTTTCTTTGATCGTCTGGCAAACCCTTGTTAGAACGCTGTAAAAAGTACTCAAAGAGATTACCAACGAATTGCAATGCAACATCTTTAAAAGCATATGTTGGACCGTGGAATAACTCTAGAACATGAAGATTTTCTTCAGAGCCAGTGACATTTTTAACTAATGGAGTGATTTCGCTATTACGGAAAGTAGAGTAAGAGTTGTCAACTAGCTTCTTCAAATCATCAGTAGGGATTTCAGTCTCTGGAATGTAAAGTTTCATAATCTCCAAGGCTAACTCCTGAAATGATAAAGTAGACCATTTTTCATATAGCGTGGCCTCAGGTACCTTGGGAATAACTGAGGGGATGAAAAGTCCACCATCACTTGCCAAACCTTTCATAACAGCTTCTTCAAAGGACATTGTGTCCTCTGAAGAGGACCTGGTAGACCGATACACCTGCGACAAATTCATAATGTCCTATTAACTCGGTTGGAACACCAATTTGAATGAGTTAGCAGCATTCAGTAATCTTCATCATGAACTTCAGTATGAGCAAATTTTGAAGTCATTGTTAACGATTAGATTAAATGGTTTAACTTGCCAATCCTAACACAGGGTGAAGTAGCCCGTATTTTAACGTCAGTACCTGCCGAAGAGCCGTCAAAGACCAATTCGACCATTATATCCTATTTAGAGTTTTCTCCTTTGTTATTGAGGTGTATTTAGTGAAATACAATATTTTACATTCTGCCGTTAGATAGCAATACACCTAGGTTTTCAAACAACACAGCTTCGTTCTCCTGGTAGAATTTGGACCTTCTGACTGTATCCTCATCAAATCCGTCATCTCCACTTAAAACCTTTAGAGCATTGACAGTAGATTTCATGTAGTCTTTTAACATTGGTACAGGATCCTGTGAAAGCTTGTTGAAAAACTGGTATTTGTTAGCCGTTGAGTTTAGCTGGAGCGAAAGCAGTTGAGATCTCTTGTCCAAGCTAGCGAATTGTGGCTCTAGTTGGCTAGATAGAGTATTGAATTCGGTCAGTAGCATCATACCCTGCTGTGCTAGAGGGTTTGGAGGGAGACCATTTAGATCGGTTTGGTTCACCAGAGCCGATGGTACCTCTATATCGAATGCTAGTTCGCCATAAGTAGATGCTTTGTCTACTTGGATTGTGTAGTTTAGCTTTACTGGGGGAATAGGACTGAGGTGGTTATTCACTAGCTGCGGCAGCTCCATTAGTCTCAAGTATTTTTTAGGCTCATTGACATTGCTGGATGTCAGGAGCTTGACTATCATTGAGTCTATCTTGACGACCATCTTGTCATCATTTTGATTGCTCTTGTAGTTGGCATTTTCATCAGGCATCAACAGGTCATTTAACAGAATGTACTTGTACAGCGAATATATAGCTTCGTGTACTGTACCCCTAGAGGTACCAACAACAGAAGCAAGAGCTTCAGAGTACTGCAGCTGGTCACCAGTGTAGCCCTTTGGCTGGATCGTAATAGTACAGTCGACATTCTCCGTTCCGTTTCGCTTTATATCGAGACCATCAAACTCCACAGGGGAATTAGGGTCCGCATGCCATTCTACAATGTCGTACTTCTTAGAAGAAGGAATAGGAGAATGCTGCACCTGCGAAACGCCTGACTCCGCTATCTTATCTATGACTTGCTCATTATTTTGTTCTTCCTTCTCCACAGGAGTAGCCTCCTTATTATGGAAATCTATCGCAATGCTTTGCAAAAATGTGCTAAACTTTGGCCTTCTAGCAGAATCAACTGCTTCATTATTAACAAGTCTACCCTCAATTCGAAGAGTCCAGTTACCGAGCTCTAGGTCATCGGAACTTGTCTGCCAGGGCTGATTTTCAGCTATAGTGGAGATAAAGATTCGCAAATATTGGGTATCGTTATAGTCCCGAGGCTTTTGATAGGTCCATTGAGTTATTGATTGATGCAAATCAATCCTTTTCCTACTCAAATAAACGTCTATGCGACGTTCAGCATCCTTTAAGTTCTCCAAACTTGACAGTTCTGGAACTAACTCTTTAAGAAAAGGTTGGACATAAGTATCTGTTGGCTGGGTTATTGGTGTGGGACTTGTCTGCTGAATTGGCTTCTGTTGAGGTTTGGGATTTCTATTCATTTTGATACAAAACAGCACACTTCAGGTGAAATTAAAGGCTTATTTTAGTTTTTATATGGTGTTTATTAAAGGTTAAGCTAGGTTTGTTAGATTTTTTCGTTTTAAGAATATGAAAAATTTGAAGCGCGCATATTCAAACGTTCTGGCTCCAACCTCATCAGGACCAAATTAAAAGATTAAAGATGTTTAAGCCTACTATTAGTTTGTGCTCGGCGCTATCAAAGAGAACTAAAAGGGTTAAGGTCCAAATTCTAAGAGATTTTCCTCGCCTTCGGTTATTTAAAGGTGAAGTTAAAGATGTAAAGCCTTCACTAATGATAAACTACTTACATTATGAGAATGGCGCTCGCTATATCCATAAAGATAGCGACATAGACAATGAATTGCTTGCGGAATCGTCCAAACGTATTAAAGATTTTACTGCAGCTGAAAAAGAGCTTGAAAAGCAAATGAAACTAAAGTCACAAGCAGATTTGACAATGCTCAAGCAAGTATTAACTCCAAAGGAGGAGGGGAAGAAGGCAGAGGTAGAAAAGCCTTCTGTGAAGTCATCGGCTATTGATTCCTCCGTCGGTACTGATACTGTTAAGATACCTGGACTTTGATTTGATGCGTTTTAGCGGCAGAGAGACAGACATTTATAATTAGTTGGCAAATGGGAAGTTGTAGCGCTTCCCACATCTTGATGAGAAAAGAATGATGACCTGTATATGTCTACATGTAAACTAGGAGCGCACAGTCACTCTAGACTAATATTATTTAAGTAATAATAAAGTTATACCAATGGTACGTAAAGCCATGGTTAGATCGTCAGCGTAATTCGATGGAGGTAGGAATCCCATTCACATCCTCCCAGCCATCTTGTTCTTTCTTCTCCGTTCCCTCTTTTCCTTCATTTTTTGGTCCATCTTACTCAACTGATCGCTACCTAGAGTATTTCTTTGTTCCTGACGCTTTTTCCTCTCTTCTTCAGCCTTCTTTTCCATGGCCATTTCACGTTCGACCTGCTCCATGATGCGGATAATCTTGGCTAGTTCGGTCTTTCTTAATTGAACTGAACGTTTCAATAGGTCTTGGGTGAGGAACACTGAAGACTCCTTATTCACAATTTCTCTTGTGACAGTGTCATAGACTTCAACCATGATGGAGACAAGCTCCTTCAACAGCTCTATGTCGCTGTCACGGCTAATACTGGAACAATGGATAACACAACGTGGTGATTGCGTAGATTCCCACAACTTGTCTGTAACAGGCCTTTCCTCAGGCAGGTCGGTAAAGGCAATGAACTGCAAAAAGTGGGCGCATTTGGGTAGAACGTCACTCAAAAGCCGCCCAGCATAGACACTGAAGAACTGGTTCAACTGGTTGTTCTCAGACATAAAAACGTATTCTCTTGGCAATAGATCGCTTTCTGCAGTGTGAGTAAGCGACAAGAAGTAGTTCTTTTCCCGGGAAATTGTCATATGACTCTTGTGAACAATGGACGTAATGAATTTAAACTTCGACATGTCATCCATTGCTGATACAGGGGAGTTTTCGTCCTTACACCAGGTTCCATTTGGCCTTATAACAACCTTAACGTGCTCTCCAGCGTCCCTCTCAACCAATTTTGGGAAAAATTGAGCAAGCACTCGTTCCATAATCATGGCCAGAGGGTTAAACCACGCAAAATAATGAGCCTTAACAACAATACTCTCAATTGATGATCTGCCAGTAGCAAAAGTAGTGAACCATCTACCATTTTGCTCCTTAACATACCTCGTCTTAGAGCCATCCTTATGAGAGAAACCAGCACGTGCAAACTTTAAGCCGTCCAGAAAGAACCAATTCAATGCTTCGAACAGCTTATCCGCCCTTTTAGTATTGTACTTCACACCAAATTCAAAAACCAAGTATATTGAAGCAAATATTAAAACGCAAATAGTTTCAAAGGTCCAGTTATAGTATTGAATTCTTTGCATTAAAGACATAGCCTTCTGTTCATCGATAGAAAGCTTGTAATAATGGTCATTCAATGCAGTGATTGCATCCAATCCCCTCGACAAGGGCCCTAGAATCCCCGACATGGCTAATAATACAATGTAATTGGAACAACTGCTTGATCTCAATCAATTGTACCAGTCATTTGTTAAAAATCTTACATACAGCGACGCTTTTTGGAATGACAGATAAAGGTTACCCGGATTAATCTAAACAGCTACAAAGTAGAACCAGCGGAGTATGCCATAATATCGGTGATAGGACTTATTTCCTTCTCTTTGAAGACTGATCATCGTTGCTTTGGCCAAATTGACCTCTGATAGTCTCGCGAATATAGCTTTCTAGTTCCTGTTCTACATTTTCTCCCTGTAAAATTTGTTCTAAGCGTTGTCTTCTAGCTACACTAGCTGGATCATTGTCATCTACAGGATCATTTTCAAGAGTGTATCGTATACTATCTTTGAACTGCGATAGTTGCTCTTTGTCAATTCCTAAGGAATCTTGATGCAATGGCAGCCCGGATTTTTCTTTCATGTATTGGATAAGCTGTATGTTTTCATAGTCTTCTTCAAATACCTGTAGAGCGGTCTTGCCCTCCTCATTGGTAATAGAAAAATCTGCACCGAACTCTTCTACAAGGACTTTGGCAACAGCAATGTCTTCTGTATGATGGAGAGGTGTATCGCCATCATTATCTTTAATGTTTACATCCCCGTTATGCTTGTTAAGGAGTAGACGCAATAGTTCGACATGACCATAGGAGGCAGCGGCGTGTACGGGAGTGTAGCCATTTTCGTCTTTGCTGTTTGCCGTAAGGTCAGGCTGTTTGAGGAATTCCTCGACCTTATCTACAAGTCCATCACTTGCGGCTACCCATATATTCATGATGTTCTGACCTGTTAGTGTTTGTTAGCTGCGTGCTGCGATGCTCATCATATGAATTTTTTCAGTTAAATTAGAGTCAATTTTTAACATAGTAAATTCACGCCAGCGAAATATATAAACGGTGGTCTTCTGATCCCCAGAGAACGCTATATATATGGTTAGATGATTAGATAGTTGCTTGGTGATATTCAGTATGAATTATGCCTTTTAGATAGTTATTTTATAGTCTTGGCGATACAAATATTGGGTGCGGTGTAAGGATTTCAAACTATATAAAAAATGTTGTGACGAATCTGTAGCTGGTACCTAGCAACATTATGAAGCTTACAGAGTTTATAGGCTAGTTGTTATGGGTGATGATGCTGAGATCCCTCCAAGTGAGGTGCTCCCAAAAATTGAAGTTCCTTTAGATCCTTCCTCTGTTAAAGGATTTAACTGGTGGAGACGTACATTACAATACAACACTGGACTTGGCTTGACACCAGAAGAAAAGCTCAGCTATGAGAAGGATTATGCTTATGTAGTACAAAATAAGCAGTGTAAGCAATGTTACGAAAATCGGGATTGGTTATTGAAGTATTCTCCTACTGTGATATTTATGACACAGCAAATTGCGAAGCTCAATAAGATACAGAATAAAGAAGATAACTTGAAATATGATGAATCGAAGATTATATGTGACGCGTGTCCTGATTGGAAGTCTGGTGGCTTTAACCCTGAGCTAGGGATTTTATTATGTCAGAATAGGTTGCGTAATAAGTGGCATATGGAAGATACATTAGCGCATGAATTAGTGCATCAGTTTGACAATTTGAAATTCGAGGTTGATTGGCTAAACCTGAGGCACCATGCCTGCTCAGAAATCCGGGCATCAAATCTGAGCGGAGAGTGTAGAATAATGCAAGAATTTAAAAGGCGAGGCTTTCGATTTGATATTGGCAAGGGCCATCAAAACTGTGTCAAAAGAAGAGCTACATTGAGTGTTATGGGAAATCCTAATTGTAAAGACAGAGAGCATGCCGAGAAGATTATCGATGAGGTCTGGGATTCCTGTTTCAATGATACAAGGCCATTTGAAGAAATTTATAGGTGATAGACTACCGTGCCTTGCGAATCTGTATATATACAAGAAGTTATGATGATATCATATACACAAGTTGATTAAGTTCATTAGAACGTGAGGTAAATAGTACAAATCATACTTGGTCCTGTACAAATACTAAGCCAGAACAGTATATTTAATAGCACCTTTCGGTTTCGTAGGAGCCTTGAGTTATTGAAAGCCATTAGTGGTAGTTGTGCCATCTGAATGAAAAACAGATAGAATCGCAGTCTGCCGAAGATAACATACATTGAAAGTTCGTGTACCAACGAGCTTAAAACAAATGTGATCAGACTTGCCTGAGTCTTGGTGACGTGAAAAGCGCTCAATGTACTGTGGTAAACGTGTCTGCGTAAAAAGTTGTGGACAGGAACATTCCATAGCCTAGCAAAGTCAGTCCAATCGACGCAGTTCCACCAGTCACCGTAGAAGTAGCGGTCTCCAAACCTCGTGACTTCGGCAATGAAATTAAGGATAGCGTCCCAGATTAAGTACCATACCAGCAGATATATAACAATAAAACCAGGAACCATATCAAGCACTAGATAAGGCCACTTCTTAGCGCGCGTCAGCAGAGGAAGTCCTCTCAAAGATATTGCCCTTATAGCGACGGGATATACTAATAATTGAGCGATGATGACCATTATAAAAATTAATCCAAAGATTGCGGCTGCTTTTTCAATTGCATATAGCCAATTTATGTTCTTATTCCTTGGATATTCGATTTGGTAAACCAAAATGGGGAACATAGTATACATGAAGAAGTTTTCAATGTTGATATTAGAGGGAAATGGGGTCTTTTCTGATTGAGATTGCAATTCGAATTTACAGAATGTCATACTTTTTTCTAGCGACTCAATCACAGCAGGGTCGACATTCTCATCACCGTCTTTAATCCTGTTCAGCGCTTCTCGTGAGAACGCAAGTTCTTCCTGTATTTGCCACAAGTAACCATTATAAAATGCAAAGGAATGCATTTTCATTAGCATCACACAGGAATGTAGGAAGAGAAATATCCTTGATATCCATTTGAATTTCATAGTGTGTTCAGCAAGATACGTAAACGTGGCGCCGAAAGCAATCTCGTACAGTAAAGTAACAAAGGAAGACGTTCTATTCCATTTAATGTAGCCCCACCTACACATCAGCTGGACAAGGAACACAAAATAGGTGCATAGGTACATTGCCAAATCAAACAATGCAACCCTCCATAAATCTGTAGTCATATATTGGACAATTTCTGCTTTGAATATATCTTTACCATACTGTAAGTAACATTTAATGGTTACCTTTGTAACGGTAAATGATATTGCCATCCAGAAAAGAACATAAAATCCAGAGAAGTTATTTGAGTAACCCTTTAAATTAAGGCGCTGAGCATCATCTATTTCTGCAACTGCGGGTACGTTTAATTTAACGTCCCCTGTAATTTCGCTAGAGGGTACAGAAAAATCACTGGCTAATAAACGAGGCCCAGTAAAATTCGCCCTTAATGGATAATTCACAAAATCATCCATTATGGTACCCCTGTGTCCAAGTTTTATATCACTTAAGAGCGACCTCATTTTACCGGAATCTTTCTGAAACCGAATACGCTCTTTAAAGTGTAAAGCCTTGGTGTACCACTCCAGAGGCTCCTGATTCATTTGTATATGATGATCTTCAGTAAGATTGTCATCTTTGGGACTGTTAGCTAATTGGCCCTTTTCAGTGCCTATTGTATTGGGAATAGCAGCGCCTTTATTATCTCTCAAAGTTCCAAGTTGGTCATGGTTTAATGATAAGCGGTCCCCATTAGAACTTTCATTATGCTTCCATATCCTCTTAAATACCTTACTCTCCCAAATATCCTGCATCCCACAATATTTTTGACAGTGTCCGTCCAACATTAAGGTTACCTAGTTTAACAGTAAATTAGTAAAATTACTGTACATGAAATTCAGATAGATACGAATGAAATAGATAATAATATATAGAGGTAGTCTATTAAGAATTCTAAAATCACTTACAGAAATTCTTCAAAATGGTGCTTTCTTTTACCAGGTATTTAGTTAAGCACTGACACCAGTATTAAATTTGAGTAAACTTAGATTAATGTGACGTACGTAACATAATCGAAGGTGAGTAATCAGTAGTTTTTTGGTAAGCAACTTAACCTAGCACAGATAGAATAATGCACCCGATGGGTCATGTGGAAACTTACTAAACTACCTTCCCTTACCTCAGGTGACAGAAATTGTCCGAATACCCTGATACCGGTGCTTAACCGGACATCACATTTGAAAAATTAGATGACCTTTTTGTAATGCCAGCATCGATGAGCAGTGCTTCAAATAGATAATAGAGATAGCAATCCAAGTCTTGTATAGGTCGAAAACATGTCTCGTCCAGAAGAGCTTGCACCTCCAGAGGTTTTCTACAATGAGGTAGAATCGAAGAAGTACTCCTCTTCTTCGAGAGTACAGCATATCCAGGCAAAAATGACCTTACGTGCTTTAGAGCTTTTAAATCTACAGGATTCATCTTTTTTACTAGATATCGGTTGCGGTTCAGGTCTCAGTGGAGAAATATTAACAGAGGAGGGTCATATTTGGTGCGGGATGGATATATCACCTGATATGCTTGCTACAGGTCTAACTAGAGAGGTAGAAGGAGATCTTATGTTACAAGATATTGGCCAAGGTATACCTTTTAGAGCGGGAACTTTTGACGCTGCAATCAGTATTTCTGCAATCCAGTGGCTATGTAATGCAGATACCTCGTATAATGATCCCAAACAGCGGCTGAAGCGATTTTTTAACACTCTATATGCTGCTTTGAAAAAAGGTGGAAAGTTTGTAGCACAGTTCTATCCAAAAAATGATGAACAAACTGAGCAAATTCTAGGAGCTGCTAAAGTAGCGGGATTTAGCGGTGGTCTGGTGATTGATGATCCTGAATCTAAGAAGAACAAGAAGTACTACTTAGTATTGAGCTCTGGAACTTCGAGGGAAGAAGAGCAAGTCAACCTTGATGGTGTAACTATGAATGCTGATTTGTTACCAAGCAGAGTGCGCAAGAAGAAGGAGAGGGAATCCAGGAAGGATTACATTTTAAGAAAGAAGGAATTAATGAAGAAGAGAGGTAGAACTGTAGCAAAGGATTCCAAATTCACTGGTAGAAAGAGAAAATCCAGGTTTTAAACCAGGGAGTATAATAGATCCCAATATAAGCCATCTATAAGCATTGTATATTAATATCTGTATATATCATCATGAAGAACAGAGAAATCACGTGATATACTTTTACATCTAAAAATTTTTATCGGCAATGATCTCACATAGAACATGTTAACCAGCACCTGAACGGCATCTCATATAACAATCACGCATCTAAATGTTTGTTGGTAGGGTGTTGCCTGCCTTTTCAAGGGCTGCTACTAGAGGTTATCAGATTGTTAGTAGAACCCGCAAAGTTATTCCTGTTTATCCACCTGCGGAAGTGAAACCTTCTGCTAATGTTCTTCAACGCTTAGGCGAAGCAAACTTGAAGGTGCTAGACCCTAGCGGTGCTAAGAGAAAGCTACTAGCGAAGTCTGGGGAACTTCATTTGAAAGCTGGTTGTATAGTCCGTGTCGTTTACGATTCCTCAAAATGTAACTATAATAATATCCTTGGTTATGTCCTATCCGTGACCCGCAGACAGCTGATACAAGATGCCTCTATATTGTTAAGAAACTTCCATTTTAGAACCGCTGTTGAAACCCGGGTACCTATCTTTTCTCCTCTAGTCGAGAGAATTGATATTATCAGGATGCCCGATGGCAAGAGACGCAGAAATAAGCATTACTACATCAGAAATACGAAATTGGACGTCGGCGATCTAGAGGCAAGCATGAGAAAGAGGTAGCATAATTAACTAAAACTATTAACATTGTAAATATTACCATGATCGTGTGGCATCTTATGATGTAAATAAACCTGTCACTATTAGAATTTGCAGTACAGCAACGATGTATCGCAAGCGAGTACTTAAATATATACGTTATAATTAAAAATAAAGAAATGCTAAGCAAGTCTGAAATAATAGATCCCACTTGACACAGTAATTATTAATATTCATCTAAATCATAAGCTTGGTAACCGATTCCGACTTCACACATGGCCGAAGGTAACACAAAGCAAAAAAACCAGAGAAATTCAGAAAAGCTCATAACTATAAACCGCTTGATCGTTCACTTGAAAATCTTACCCTTGATTCTGTCATCATTACTTCTTTGAGTCAGCTTGGCGGCAGCTTCTTGCTGTTCAGCTTGCTCTATGAGGTTTTCCCAGCGGCGGGAAGTGTCCAAGCTATGTGTCTCAGGATGTCTCTTGGATTCATACATAGACAAACCTACCGACCCTAACAATAATAGCACCGTTAAACCTTGAGCATACATTCTTGCCTGCACAATTTTTTGCGTTTTAGTCATAATAGGATCACGATCAACAACACGCCATGAACCGTACATAGCGGCTGCCCACGCACCCACAATAATCTTATACTTGTGCTTATTAGAACTTTCTAGGATCTTATCAGACAAAGACAACTTTGACCATCTTTGGTGCTCTTCTATTAGTTCACGGCTATTGCCAGTACCATACATCACTCTATCAAAACTATTTGACGCTTCCTCCGCGCAAATAGAAGCAAATAGAGTAGGAGGAGAGATAAATAGTGCTGTCTTGATCGAAGGCGTCATCCTTGATGGGTTAAATTTTGGAAATTTCAATGGAACAATCTTAAAAATAAACCCACTTATAGCAAGACCGATTACACCACCTTTGATAGCTCCGGAGAGGGTATGGTAATGGTGTGCTTTGATTTCTTCTTCTGTTAGAATCTTCATATTTGTTTCTTATAATATCTTAGGTTCAAATTATTTGTGTTATGCTTCAGTCCTCTTATAATAACGTCCGTATTATAATCTCGAGCCCGAATGAAAATTTGCTGTGTATTAATAATACACTTAGCTTAATGTCAAATAGAGATAAAAAGTTGAAAATTCTCTATTAAATATACTTGTAGGTTGGCTTAGAACTCTTCAAATCCTATGCACGTTATCTTGCTTAGTCGTTCCTCCGTCGCTTTTATGTCTTATACTGTAAGTAGCTTCAAAAGAATCCGTTTTTATACGTTTTTATTTCTTTTACCACCTGACAACCCGTAATTTACCGAAGTACTGTAATCTCTTATAGCAAAAAATTCAAGACAGATAAGTCTTTGCTGCATACCATGTTATGACCATAATTCCTAGAACCACACCATATCTTGCACCATAATTTATTAAACCTTTTAGAATATATTCGACAAACGATATCTTCTATCTCGGTTAAAAAACAGCTGATTTTTTGTTATACGTTAAGTTCGTGCAATCTGCGAGCTAAGTCCAACGGTCAGTCCATAAGCCCCTATTAAAAAATTCTCTACAAGAAAAGAGTATTAATAAGCTAGAAAGGGCAATAGATTTCCCTGCGTGTAAATTACGTATCGTGTGCTTGTGTAGTACAATGTAATAACAGTAGAATTACGTCCGGATATGACCCTGCGGTAGGACTTTCCATAGTGGTAAGACCAGCCCCTTAGGGCAGATCCTCACTTGCTACACAATCGCACCATATTCAAGTAATTATGTCTGCAGCTTCGCCTGACAAGCTATAATAGCACGCACTTTTTTCCTGCTCAGCTGGTGCTCAACAGTCAGCAGCTGCTTCATCAGCAAGAATTTACTGCACCACGTGATACTATCAAAAGGAACGTGGCAGATGACAGTGACGCTATAGGTGTCAGAGACGCCTAGTGCGTTGATAGCGCTAGTCGTTTTGTGGAAATACGATCTCACTGCTCGCAAGTGATGAATCTCATACTGACACTAAGAAGTTTAGCCCAAGGCTAATTAAGGACCACGCTGTAAACTTGTGATTGAAGCGCGTGTATCGGAGAGAAAGTGGTCTGTCGAAATCCCAAAGCAACAGAGCGATTATGATATACAAGAGGACGTTAATTTGGCTCTTTTTCTTTACACTACTATCAAATGGCATCAGAGCGGAAGAATATGTGATTACATTGAAGGCGCCAAAAACGCTACATAAGTTACTTGCGGTCAAGGTCGGGAACCGGTCACTACAACAGATCATAGATTCGAAGATCAAGCATAAGTTTTCCTTTGGCAAGTTCGAGGCGATCACAGTAGAAGTACCTCCCATAGTGGCCGACCTATTAATGGATAACAAGTTGGTGTCACACGTTTCCCTCAATGAGGAATATAACCTATTAGATTATGGCTACGGTTTTAACAGCGCGCCTGCTAGTGATGCGGTGCGGTACGTATACGACCAGCCGGCGGGGTTGAGTAGGCGAATTTATTGTCAGCCTGGGGACGATTTCGAGGGAGGTAGAGATGAAGACAGTGAATGTGATGATGAAGAAGATGATGAAGAGGAAGAAGATGATAGAGAAGAAGGAGGAGGGGAAGAAGACGAAGAAGGAGATGACGAAAGCGAAGATGATGAAGAGGAGGAAGAGGAGGACGAAGATACAGAAGAAGATGGCGATGGCGAAGGCGATGAGGAAGGTGGTGATGATAGAGATATACCGACCGGGCCCGAGGAGCCAGAAATGCCAAGGGAGCCGGAAGAACCAGAAGCGCCAAAAGAGCCGGAAGAGCCAGAAATCCCAAAGGACCCGGAAGAGCCGGAAGAGCCTAACCAACAGCCTACAAGGCCTTCATCACCTAGGAAACCCAAGCCCGCGAAGCCTATTATAATACCTGGGAGAGACCCCGTTCTCCCTGTCAGACCTGTAGTGCCTGTAAAGCCTGCGAAACCGCACCAACCCTTAAAGCCAGGTGGAGATAACCAGCCAGGAGACGGCAAAAGACGTGATAAAGATATCGGTGACAGAGATGGTGGCGGTGATGGAGATAATGAAACCGGCGATGACTGGGATAATCACAATGGGTATGCTACACAATACAATGCGCCACGACACTTGGCAAGAAATTGCAGGAGATCAGGGTTGCCATTTGACACATCGGGAGGAGGTTCCTTTAAGTTCAACTATTACTATGACTCGGAGCATTTAGGAGAGAATGTGAATGTGTACGTTTTGGATAGCGGGATATACAAAAAGCATCCGGAGTTCGAGGGCCGAGCCTTATTTGGGATCGATACAACCAGTGAAGGGCCCGGTGACCTCAATGGACACGGTACACACGTCGCCGGATTAGTTGGATCTAAAACATACGGCGCAGCAAAAAAAGCTACATTATATGAGGTGAAAGTGATGACCGTAGACGGTCGAGGAAGTACCTCAAATATAATTTCAGGAGTCGAATTCGCTGTAAAACATTGTCAACTGCAGGCTGAGAAAAGATGCGTTGTTAACATGAGTCTCGGTGGGCTCAGTTTCGGACATAGTGCATTAGACAGCGCGGTTGAAGCTGCTATTGATGAGGGCCTCGTATTTGTCGTGGCCGCCGGTAACTCAAAAGAAAGGGCATGCTGGTACAGTCCTGCAAAAGTCAAAAGCGCCATAACCGTCGGGGCATTCGATGATCGCTCTGATATTATTGCATCATTTTCCAACTACGGTAAGTGCGTAGACATTTTTGCTCCCGGAGTCGCTGTGGTTTCCTTATCCAACAGCCCATATAATACATTACGCGTCTTGAATGGAACTTCCATGTCTGCCCCAATTACCGCTGGAGTTGTTGCAGTATTACTAGATCAAGGCGTTCATCCAGATGACGTAAAAGACCGCTTAATTGAGTTGTCGACTAAAGGCGTCTTTCATAAACGCAGACTAGTAAGTTCCAGGACACCGGACCGAACCCTTTTTAACGGTGTGCATAAGGACGACGACGCCTTTGACGCCACAGGATATCCTTTTGAAGACGAAGACACCTATATCAAGTTCATTGGCGACGATTTCAAAAAAGTTCAAGGCCCTTCATTATTTAGAAAGGTTTTGAAGTCATCATTAAGTAAAGTTATCTAGAAACAATAGAAACCCCAGCAAAAAAATATAAGCGTAAAAAGAAACATTAAACGTCTGCTTGGTAGTTAAAGAAATGGTTTATTATTGTCACGTTATTCTCTATTTCTAAACAAATTGATATGTACAAGTGCATGAAAAAAGTCATCAAGGAATAATGAGCTATACCGTCTAGGCCCGTTCAATTCATACCATTAAAGGAGCACTGATTTTAAACCACACCAACCTGCAGCCGCAAGCGCCATAGTTCCAGACGCATACCCCATTGGTTTTAGACCCTTAGAGCACTTAAAGATAGCACCTGATAGAGCACCAGCAACGACACTTCCAGCTGAATCGTGCTTACCCCGTACGGAATCTATACTGGAGTTAACCAAATTGTAAACCAGTGCCAACACACCGGCATTGTTACCCAAAAATGGACCTCTTCTAGTTATGTGATTTAAAATAGTGTTTAATTGTAATTTTCCTGGAGCGTTAGGAGGGATATTTTTCACACCCTCGATGAACCCGTATGAACCACCAAGACCTAGGGCTGTCAAGTAAACAGCACCAGTACCGTAACAAAGGTCATCGGTCCACCCCCTTGAGGGAATCAAACCCTGGGACCCTTGTAAAGTACTCAATTGCTCATCTTCTAAATCAAGGTATTCAACTCCCTTTTCAACACCCGCCAGAGGGTGTAGCTTAGAAATATCCAAGCCTCCCGGTGTAGAGATTATATTTGCAACGTTCGTTACTTGATTTGGATCAAAACCAAGAGATGTTCTTAAATTTTTATCTTCATCTGCCGCTTCTTGTTCCTTTGATTTCCCACTTCCACCAAATAAGAACGACATAATTATTCAAAATTCCCCAGAAATGCTAATATTAGTTGCCGTTTGTTTTACAATGCCTCCAAGCCGCCAAGAGCTTTAATGTTATAACTAATATGTGTATCTAAACCGGTTCTACCAATAATTTACGCAGTCTGCGCTTACCGTCCAATGAGTACCGGTTAATAATGAGTTATGTTAGGCGTTTCGGTCGCCATCGTTGACGATAAGAACCGGAAAAAATTTTGCGCCGTTCCAAATGATACCATACACAGTCCGGGTAACCACAGAGCTGCTTAGATCACCGGATTTCACGTGATTAGCGTCATCGGCACGGGCACAAGCGTAAGGCTTGCGTCACCATCATCAGTTCCCGTTGACAGTGAGCACAGTAGCCCAACAATTTGCTAGGTGGATTCAGACCTGCCCATCAAAACAGGACTCGGCGGCTGGTAATGCGGGATTGAGCCTGGAATAAAATGTAGCGAATAAAACCAACGTATAGTTTCCAACAAATTGATCAAAAGGTTTAATTTTCAATAGATATAGTAAAGCTAAAATAAAGGGAACTGTAGCCAGGTGTATTGTTAAGAAGTGAATATAAGTTGACTCCAAGATTTGGTTTTCTCACTTGAACAAGTCACTATAAGAATTCTCATTATATATAGAACTGAGTTCTTACGGTGAATCAGTGGTTAACATCCAAACTATTCTACGTTAATTCAAGAGGAAGCGCGTTGAAATAACACTCATTGGTATGTATGAATGCTCTCGAGTTGGCAATGGAGCGCCACCGAGATTTAAGAAATGTTAGCAATGTGTATGATTACCATTGAATCTGTTTACCTTCGGCACCGGATGTGCAATGCTCGGGTTCCTGAAAAAATGTTGCACGTGATAAACTTTTTCAGGTTACCTGCGTCCGCGAAAAGTTGTTGGTTTTTACACTACAATGAATTCTACAATGGAGAAGACTAAGTGTAGTATATTAAATGGGAGTTCTCGATTGTTTCAGTCTAATCAGGAGTGGCAAATTGAAACACGGAACTAACCGAATTTTAATTTTGAGTGGTATTTTTACGTTATTGGGACAGAAAAATTTCGGGTAATAATACACTACCTTTGAGGGCTAATTTATAAAATAATCAGTTTTGACTAACATTATAACTCACAGATTATTTCAGCTTTTGTCATATAGGACTTTGAAAAAGCTTTGTTG
This sequence comes from Eremothecium sinecaudum, assembly GCF_001548555.1. Lineage (NCBI taxonomy): Eukaryota > Fungi > Ascomycota > Saccharomycetes > Saccharomycetales > Saccharomycetaceae > Eremothecium > Eremothecium sinecaudum. Next base: position 1,016,983 of record NC_030896.1, on the reverse strand, counting down.
GTCCGTAGTTCTGCGTAGAAGTTTACATTTGGGCTACCCGGTTATGCGTTGCAGTGTTCGACAATTGAATAGCAAAATAAGAAAAGGTATGAGTGACGAAAATTTAGCAGAAGTCTCTGTGTCTCAGAAGTCCCGTTATGAGTACACGGATAATACTGCGAAGCATGCCACGCTGGCGCCCCACTTTCTTGGGCTGAATTCGGTATCAAGGGCGGAAGATTCTCCCTTAAAAGAGTTTGTAAGGCTACACGGCGGACACACCGTTATCTCCAAGGTTCTCATTGCGAACAATGGTATTGCAGCTGTTAAGGAGATTAGATCAGTAAGGAAATGGGCATATGAAACCTTTGGCGATGGTTCAACGATCCAATTTGTTGTTATGGCTACACCAGAAGATCTTGAAGCCAATGCCGAATATATAAGGATGGCAGACCAATATGTTGAGGTCCCAGGTGGTACGAACAATAATAATTATGCAAATGTTGACTTAATTGTTGACATTGCAGAGCGTGCAAACGTTGATGCAGTTTGGGCAGGTTGGGGCCATGCTTCTGAGAACCCACTGCTTCCTGAAAAATTGGCAAGTTCCAAAAGAAAGGTTGTCTTCATTGGCCCCCCAGGTAACGCTATGAGGTCCCTTGGTGATAAGATTTCATCTACAATTGTTGCGCAACATGCAAAGGTTCCTTGTATCCCGTGGTCGGGTACTGGTATTGACGAAGTTCAGACAGATGAAAATACTGGCTTAGTTTCTGTGACTGATAAAGTCTACAACCTATGCTGTTGTTCATCCCCAGAGGATGGGCTTGAAAGAGCCAAGGCTATTGGTTTCCCAGTTATGGTGAAAGCCTCAGAAGGTGGTGGTGGTAAAGGTATTAGAAAAGTCGAACGTGCGGAGGACTTTGTTGCGCTATATAAGCAAGCTGCCAACGAAATACCAGGGTCTCCTATCTTTGTTATGAAACTAGCTGGAAAAGCCCGTCACTTGGAAGTGCAACTGCTGGCCGATCAATACGGTACTAATATATCTCTTTTCGGACGTGATTGTTCTGTCCAAAGACGTCATCAGAAAATCATAGAAGAGGCACCTGTAACGATTGCCAAGCCGGAGACTTTTACAGAAATGGAGAAGGCTGCCGTAAGACTGGGTAAATTGGTGGGTTACGTATCAGCCGGTACTGTGGAATATCTATATTCTCATGATGATGGGAAGTTTTATTTCTTAGAATTGAACCCTAGATTACAGGTTGAACATCCAACTACAGAAATGGTTACTGGTGTTAATCTACCGGCTGCTCAGTTGCAGATTGCGATGGGTATTCCTTTACACAGAATCAGAGATATCAGGCTTTTGTATGGTCTAGATCCATACACTGCAACTGAAATTGACTTCGATTTTTCATCTTCTGGATCTCTAAAAACTCAAAGAAAACCCATTCCAAAGGGACACTGTACTGCATGTCGTATCACATCAGAAGACCCTAACGAAGGTTTCAAGCCTTCTGGTGGTTCGTTACACGAATTGAACTTCCGTTCTTCATCCAATGTTTGGGGTTACTTCTCAGTGGGTAATAATGGTGGTATCCATTCATTTTCTGATTCTCAGTTTGGTCACATATTTGCATTCGGTGAAAATAGACAAGCATCTAGGAAGCACATGGTTGTTGCTTTGAAGGAGCTATCAATTAGGGGTGACTTTAGAACTACGGTTGAGTACTTGATTAAGTTATTAGAAACAGAAGATTTCGAAGATAATACGATTACTACTGGCTGGTTGGACGATTTAATCTCTCAAAAAATTTCCGCTGAGAAGCCTGACGAAATGCTAGCTGTTATTTGCGGTGCTGCTACAAAAGCTCACATCTCATCAGAAAAAGCTCGCGAGGAATATCTTTCTTGTCTAAAGAGGGGTCAAGTACCAAACAAGAACATGCTTCAAACTATGTATCCAATTGAATTTAACCATGAGGGAAAGAGATATAAATTCACTGTCGCCAAATCGGCTGATGATCGGTACACGCTATTCATCAACGGCTCGAAATGTGACGTTGGTGTTCGCAAGTTATCCGATGGAGGACTATTGATCGCTATTGGAGGAAAATCACATACTGTGTATTGGAAGGAAGAAGTCGCTGCAACCCGTTTGTCAATCGACCATCAAACTACGATGTTGGAGGTTGAAAAGGATCCTACACAATTACGTACACCTTCCCCTGGTAAGCTTGTTAAATTTTTGATAGAAAGTGGTGATCATATTTCTGCTGGTCAGCCGTACGCAGAGGTCGAAGTCATGAAAATGCAGATGCCTTTGATAGCAACCGAGAGTGGTGTTGTACAACTTTTGAAACAGCCTGGATCAACTTTAGCCTCTGGCGATATTTTAGCGATATTGGCCTTGGATGATCCTTCAAAGGTCAAGCACGCTTTACCTTTTGAAGGTATGCTTCCTGAAATGGGCGCTCCTATCATTGAAGGTACTAAACCTGCGTACAAGTTTAGATATCTTGTTTCCACTTTAGAAAACATTCTAAAGGGCTACGACAATCAAGTTGTCATGAGTGCGTCCTTACAAAAGCTTATTGAAGTTTTGAGAGATCCTGAATTACCATACTCTGAATGGAGAATGCAAGTGTCTGCATTACATTCTAGGCTACCTGCTCCTTTGCTTCAACAATTAGAGCGTCTTGTTGAACGTTGCCATAACCGCTCTGCTGACTTCCCAGCGAAGCAGATGGGCAAAATTTTGGATAGTGCTCTTCAGGAAGCGAATGGCGACCCGCTATTTGCCACAGCAATTGAACCATTGACTTCTATTACCCGTCGCTACAAGGATGGGTTACAGGCTCATGAGTTTTCTGTGTTTGCTAGTTTCCTTGACAACTACTACTCTGTTGAGAAGTTGTTCTCAGGAAGTAATGTACGTGAGGAAGATGTTATATTAAAATTACGTGACGAATACTCTGCAGATCTCAACAAAGTTGTGCTTACTGTTCTATCACATTCACGTGTTTCTGCAAAGAATAACTTGATTTTGGCAATTTTAAAGCATTACCAACCTTTATGCCAAATGTCTACCGAAATATCTTCACACCTTTCTTCTTCTTTGAAACGCATTGTTGAGTTAGAGTCTAAAGTAACCGCAAAAGTTGCGCTCCAGGCTAGAGAGATTTTGATTCAGGGTGCATTACCCTCTATAAAGGAAAGGACAGAACAGTTAGAACATATTTTAAAGAGTTCCGTTGTTAAGTTGACTTACGGACTAACGGAGACTCTCCGTATGGACCCAGATATTGAGGTTCTCAAGGATTTAATTGATTCTAATTACGTTGTTTTCGATGTTTTGGCACAATTCTTGAATCATAAGGATAACGGTGTTGCCGCTGCCGCTGCCGAGGTCTATATCCGTCGTGCTTATAGAGCATACACTATTGGAGACATTAAGCACCATTCTTCATTTGATTCACCAGTGGTTGAGTGGAAGTTCCAGCTTCCTTCAGCAGCTTTTACTTCTCGTCCTCAAGTGACTTCTAAATTGGGTGTGCAAAGAGCTATATCTATCTCAGATATGACTTTCATATCCGATGCAGACAATCAACCATTGAGAACGGGTATTTTGATTCCTGCTGATCACTTAGACGATGTGGATTCAGTTTTGGCAAGCGCTTTAACTGTAATTCCATTGCAACAAAATACAGCTGGCCCTGCACCTGATAGGTATGGGACATCTGGTACGTTATCAAATGTTGCAAATGTTTTTATTTCCTCTATAGAAGGTTTCGAATCTGAAGACGATGTTTTGAAAAGATTGAGAGAAATTTTGGACATGAACAGACAGGACTTGATTGCTTCTTCAATTCGTCGTATAACTTTTGTCTTTGGGTACAAGGATGGTTCCTATCCAAAATACTATACCTTCAGAGGCTCTGAATACACAGAAGACAAGACCATCCGCCATATAGAACCTGCTTTGGCCTTCCAATTGGAATTAGGAAGAATGTCCAATTTCAATATTAAACCTATTTTTACCAATAATAGGAATATTCATGTGTATGAAGCAATTGGAAAGAATTCTCCTATTGATAAGAGGTTTTTCACCAGAGGTATAATTAGAACTGGTAGAATCCGTGATGATATTACAATCCAAGAGTACTTGACTTCAGAGGCTAATAGGTTAATGCGCGATATTTTGGATATTTTAGAGGTCACTGACACATCAAACTCAGACTTGAATCACATATTTATTAACTTCTCGGCTGTTTTTGACGTCACTTTGGAAGATGTCGCTAACGCATTTGGTGGTTTCCTTGAAAGATATGGAAAGAGGCTTTTAAGACTACGTGTCGCAGCTGCCGAAATTCGTATTATGATCAAGGATTCGGAAACAGGGTCTCCAATTCCACTCAGAGCACTAATAAATAACGTGTCTGGATACGTTGTAAGGACAGAATTCTATACAGAAATTAAGAATTCACAAGGAGAAAGGATTTTCAAGTCCTTAGACAAGCCTGGCTCAATGCACTTAAGACCAATTGCAACACCTTATCCTGTCAAAGAATGGTTACAACCTAAACGTTATAAAGCCCATTTGATGGGAACCACTTACGTTTACGATTTCCCTGAATTATTCCGTCAAAGTACCATCACCCAATGGAGGAAGCATGCTCCTAAGGTAAAATTAAGTGATAACTTCTTCATCGCCAATGAATTGATTGTTGATCAGGATGGTGAATTGACGGAAGTGGATAGAGAGCCCGGTGCTAACAACATTGGTATGGTCGCATTCAAAGTTACTGCCAAAACTCCAGAATACCCACACGGTAGACAGTTTGTTATTGTTGCGAACGACATTACATTTATGATTGGTTCTTTTGGTCCCCAGGAAGACGAGTTTTTCGATAAGGTTACTGAATACGCAAGGAAGCGTGGTATCCCAAGAATTTATTTATCTGCAAACTCTGGTGCCAGAATTGGTCTCGCCGATGAATTGATACCCTTGTTTGATGTTGCCTGGAACGATCCTTCTAATCCTGCAAAGGGTTTCAAATACTTATACATGCGTCCTGAAACAATGGAAAAGTTGAAGAACCAGGGTAAGGAACATGTTGTCTTAACTGAGCACGTTGTTGAAAATGGGGAGACGAGACATGTTCTAAAGGCTATTATCGGTTCAGAGGAAGGGCTTGGTGTTGAATGTTTGAGAGGTTCTGGTCTGATTGCCGGTGCAACTTCAAGAGCATATAAGGATATCTTTACAATCACCCTAGTTACCTGTAGGTCCGTTGGTATTGGTGCATACTTAGTTCGGTTGGGCCAGAGAGCAATTCAAGTCGAAGGCCAGCCTATCATTTTGACCGGTGCACCTGCTATCAATAAGGTTTTGGGTAGAGATGTCTACTCATCCAACTTGCAATTAGGTGGTACGCAAATCATGTATAACAATGGTGTTTCCCATTTGACGGCTCAAGATGATTTAGCTGGTGTTGCTAAGATCATGGAATGGTTATCATACGTACCTGCGAAACGTAACCTACCAGTCCCAATTTTGGAATCAGATGATAAATGGGATAGAGATGTTGAATACTGTCCAAAATCAGGTGAGCAATACGATGTCAGATGGATGATTGAAGGTCGCGATACTCCTGATGGTTTCGAACCTGGTTTATTCGATAAGGGTTCCTTCCAAGAAACTTTGTCAGGATGGGCTAGAGGTGTCGTTGTAGGTAGGGCTCGTTTGGGAGGTATTCCACTCGGTGTTATTGCTGTTGAAACTAGAACTGTAGAAACTTTAATACCAGCAGACCCTGCAAATCCTGATTCCATTGAAAGTTTGGTGCAAGAAGCTGGTCAAGTTTGGTATCCAAACTCTGCTTACAAGACTGCTCAAGCAATCAATGACTTCAATCATGGTGAACAATTGCCGTTGATGATCATGGCGAACTGGAGAGGTTTCTCAGGTGGTCAACGTGATATGTACAATGAGGTTCTGAAATTCGGTGCCTACATTGTTGATGCATTAGTTGACTACAAGCAACCCATTTTCACTTATATTCCTCCTCTTGCAGAATTGAGAGGTGGTTCTTGGGTTGTTGTTGATCCAACCATTAATGCTGAGCAGATGGAGATGTATGCAGACATCGATTCTCGTGCGGGTGTTCTTGAACCTGAAGCTATCGTTGGTATTAAGTACCGTAGAGAGAAGCTGTTGAACACTATGGCAAGATTGGACTACAAGTACAAGGAACTAAGCGAACAACTTGCTGACAGTAATATAACTCCAGAAAAGCATCAAGAGCTTTCCAAGCAATTGGCTGCACGTGAAAAACAGCTATTGCCTATCTTCCATCAAATTACCGTCCAATTTGCCGGCTTGCATGACCGCTCTGGTCGTATGTTAGCGAAGGGCGTCATCAGGAAAGAGCTGGAATGGTCTCAATCTCGTCGCTTCTTCTACTGGAGGTTGAGGAGAAGATTAAACGAGGAGTATTTGATTAGAAGGTTGGATGCTGAGCTTCCACATGCCAATAGGCTAGAAAAATTCTCCAGACTAAGATCATGGTACCCTACATCTGTTAACCAAGATGACGACGCAAAGGTCTCAACTTGGATCGAGGAAAACTATCAAGTTCTAGATGAACATGTAAAGGCATTGAAGGCGGAGAAATTCGCTCACAGTTTGTCCAAGCAGTTCAGAAGCGACCGCGAAACCGCTTTGAAAGGAATCAGTGAAATTTTGAAGCTACTGTCCACCACCGACAAGGAACAGATTTTGAAGAGTTTAGAGTAGATAGCATTCAATGTCGCCTGATTCGCATTTTTTAACCATCCTAAATCCCCTTGTTCCAATTGGCAAAGACTTTAACGAAACAAATAGCCTATATATAGCAATGCTGGTTTTCTGATACACTATTTATAGTTTAGCATCATTTTACAGTTTGTTTACAATTTAAATATATACATACTCCGGAAGTCGTCTTACAGGAACGCAGCGGTCGTAAACTCTATGCGTTCACTCTAGACATTTTTTTACCTTCGTCGCCATTTATCGTGTCCTCCTTGATCGGCCGCTTCTTGCTACCATTTTTCGCCTTGGCACCGCTTTTCGCCTTGGCAGCATTTAACTTCTCTGCGCTCTTCTTATCCTCTTTCCTGCATTGTTCCAGGTACGCCGAGAGATCTTCAGTACATCCTCCTTTCTCATCCATATGCTTCATAACATATTCTATCTCCTCTATCCGTTTACAGCGGGTAAAATAATTGTAGAAGGGTGATTTACCCGGGATCATTCTTCCCAGCATAAACTTAACGTTCATAACATGACCAACATTCCTGGCAATAGCCAAATACTCCTTCACTGCGGCATACCACGGTAACGGCGATTCAGAGAACACTGTAGCGTTTTGTTCTGCCGCTTCAGCGATCATGCCTCCCACGTCTTCTGGTAGTTGCAGTTCCTTACGAACAGCCATGAACTGGGCCCTGCTTTCTATGGCACCGTTCATAATCAGGGAAACGTTCCGTTCCCGGCATATACTGTGAATACCAGGAAGATAGTCTCGGATAGGCATTTCTCTGTTACGCATCGGAGTAGTCCTGCAATGAACGGTCAGATTACTGATCCCGGTATTGCACAGCTTGCTCACAAGCTCGAGAGTAGACCTCTCGTCCTCTAATAATCTAATCTTCACACTAATCGGCTTGTTGTTCGGCTTTCCAACCTTCTCCACCAGCGCCTCCAGTATGCTGCACAACGTATCGGGAGTCTTCAACAACGCTGCACCCATGCCAGAATGGATCGAAAAGTGCTTCGGACACCCAGCATTAACATCGATCCCATCGATGTCCCGGATGACTATATTTGCAGCCTCTACGGCCAGTAAAGGCGACGCTGTGCCCAGCTGGAAAATAAGTTTACCACTTTCAGCCTCCGGGAGAGTCCTGAACACGACCACGGGTGACTTACCCTCTTCTTTGTTCCCTATGATAAAATCAACAGTTTTTAGAGCCTCGTTTATCTCTCTTCGGCATTGGATAAGCTTCTTATCCACTATTTCAGGTCCCCAAACCAAATCTGCTCCGTGCTTCAAAGCCAAAAGCCTCGTGGGTAGCTCTCCGGCCCGAACCATAGGGGCTAGCACCAGCTTACCAGCATAACTAACCATCTTTAGCGTTCTCTACGAGCGTTCAACCCCAAATGTAATATCATGTATATCATCCATGCGATGAACTATCTAAGTTAATCGTCCAATAGCGCTAGTTTTTTTCCGGTACGTCATACTTCACCTTCTACGAGATGACATAACCTTCTATCTGCGGGCCCACTACAGTGGGAAATCCCGTCTAGATAGCGAAGCATTTAAAGTTGGATGATCTGGACCTCTGAAGGGTCAACAGTATTGTTAAAATACCGTAGACATAGCCTAAATAAAGAATCTGTACAAAGACACGCGTCGACAATTTACAAAGCCTAAAGTCAAATGACTCTCTAAATGGAAGTAACATGTGAGAGGAGAATAATATGTTAATATCATTCCCCAAGAAAACGTAGTAGCTTGTTTTTAACGCTCGTCAGTCGCGGTTGGCGCTGGTCAGGCAAAGAAACCTTAGGCGTTTAACTAAATAAACAAAGAGAGCAAAATAAACTGAATTACCGATTAGAACGTAAGTAAAAGTTTTGAATAATCACTGACTTCCGTGATTGACAAAGGGCACCTATTTTGCCTTTTCCGACGCGGTAGGGATTGTTTCCAATCTCTTGAAAATTCTTGTAAACTAGATAATGAAAACAAGGGCTAAAGGGAACAACAGAACGACTATCCCAAGTACTAGTTACGCCGTTGTCAGATCTGCTTGCGTTTGCATATATTAGAATTCGCGTATACAGTCACAATTCGTCAAGATTTTAAATATTGCAGATTACCGAACTGATCTCTCCTTAACGCTTACCATAACACGTCAACAAGCTTACAAGAAAATTGACAATTGACTGATTGTTAGGGAGTTTTTGAGTTGTTACGTGTTTACAATAGGTTAGATATCTGAGTTAGCCTAGTAACTGTAGGAGCCAAGTATTGGGGGTTTGCTTTAGTTGTGGTTGTTTACAGGTAAACAAATATAGGTATTAGAAGAACGAGATCGAGTCTCGAGGAATAGAAGGACTAATAGTATTGAGGATACCGTGCGATGTTTAGGGCGCTTCGAAATAAGGTCCAGAACAAGAATCGCCACTCAGACCCGGTGTTGGATGCGGAGAAGTTTAAGTCGAACCACCGGATAATCAAACCGAATGGGCGGTTGCACAGTTCTGCTCAGTCCCAGCTTGCGCCGCGGAAGTACGACGTGAGCTCTACTGGGCAGCGGTCGGTAGCTACTAACGACTCCAGGTATATTGGCGACCACGGGGTGAAGGATACGTATGAGGAGTTACTAACATCCGTCGACCTTTGCTCCCGTTTTGCGAAAGATGATTCTGCCAACAGTAAAAGAATCGGGCAGTACTATGTGTATGATTTTACGGTATACCGCGGGGGAAAGAACGCGCAGGATGTGAGTGATCCAAACTTTAATATATTTAACAAACCGGGGGGCGTGACGCCGACAGCGGTTAGGTACGTCGCATTCCGTCTCGCGTCTCTATTCAAGGAGCAGTTGAATGCTAAGTTGACGAAGAACAACTCCAACGATACTTCCATGATTCGTTCCGCGATGGAGATTTTTAAGCCGAATTTGTCACATTATTCGCACAGTGAAACCAGAGAAACCAAGAAAATTTTGGCATCCTTCTTTCCCAGTGATGGATGCTCGCTTGCTGGCGAGCTTTTGGAGCAACAGATTCGTCATCATTTTGAAAGTGATTGGAACAGATTGATTTTGGCGCTTCGAACTCTATGGTCATACCTGCCCATGGGACTTATCCCATGGGACTCTTACTTATCCTTTAAGCGGTTGGAAGAGAAACATGCATACCCGATGACTGCGTTCCATACTTACTTACCCCAGGTCTTGCCCAGTAGCGATTACACGTGTCTGGCATATTCGTTTCTAGAAATTTTAGTTGCTATTATTGGCAAGACAGATCTAATAGTCGAGACGACTATTCAGATGGATCTGGTATTTACAGCTGGACAGATTTGTTTTGCTAGAGATAATAAGCTATTAAGATACAGAAATGAAAATGACAGCGAAAATCGCCACAGTCTAAGTTTGAGCAGGCTATATTACACTAGAGGTTCCGCATTGCATCATATTTTTGTTTCATACCTTCGATCACTAATGGATAAGGGTAAAATCAAGGATTTCTACCTTATTGATAACTTTAATCTTCAAGAATACCCCCCCGGTCCTTACAAGCCCTTGAACCAGAAAGCTTTAACGATGACTGTACCTAAGTTCCTTGCTGATGGCGAAATGCGTAATGATTTTAACCGGTTAATAAGCTTTGCAGCAAGGGCTACGTCGCGCATCTACTCATCTCATCATACGTTCTCTAAAATGGAAAACTATTTCCTGGAAAAGTTTGAGGAAAATCCTCTTAAAGTAATTGAGGGCACATTTTCGAAATCTTCCTTACGGTACTTGCATAAGTTTGACAGGAATTTCAGTACTAGGTATTTCAAATCGCTGAACGATAAGACCATGTGGAGCAAAGCTTTACAAAACCTTGATGCAAACAACGAATATGCTGTGGCTACATGGATCGAATCTTGCAAGAACCACGGATTTAATGATTTCCTGTCGATCTTAGAGGAAGGCTCGGCTCCTGACGGAACTTTAGCCCTCGGAAGTCCGCACTTAAGCAATTTAATTGCTGACAGTCAAAAGGAGGAACTTGAAGATATATACCCTGTGCGACTTTCTAAAATGTCTGTATCCGAGTGGTTCATTTCTTCATGGAAGTACGAAATGTTCCTGGGCAAGATCCACAACACTTTAGTGATTAAATTGACAAAGAGAGTTGGAGACTGTGACTGGTTGGTGATTAGTACTGATGACAGAGTAGTTAAGACTGATCATGCCTTAAAAACTGACCGCCGTGATTTACCAAAGAGCATACCCAGTGGCCGCAGTTCGCACAAGTCAACTATTCAGCTGCCAACCCCAGATACCCCTAAGTCCAGATATAATGATGCTTCTTCGTTAAAGCACAGACCACCGCCATTGAATCTTTTGGGGGAACAGTCAGTGTCTCCTTTAATGAGTTCCGGTCCGTTTTCAATTAAAGATCACATTGGTTCGGGCACCACCCCCACAAGCTCTCCTAGGATAACAGGTGATGAATTCTCATCCATGTACAAGAAATATAGTCCGAAACACAAATTCCCAGCGAGTCATAGGAGTGCCTCGATTTCTTCCACAGGTACTCAAAAAAGTCGCGATGAAGAATCACTTTCTGAGATCCAAGCATCCTCCACAGCTCCGCTGCGCATAATTTCTAGGGGAGAAGCCTATGGTACACTTACAAATGCTTTTCCATTTCCAAAACCTGTACCAAAGAAAGGTGGACCCACCAATCCTTCTAATACCTCTTTCGATAGATATCCTCATGAGCGCGAAATATCCATTATTACAGAAGAAACTGAGTTAGATATGAACAAGTGCTTGACCCCTAATCCTGTATACCATTTGGCCGACGCTATGCATTTCGATGAATCAGAAGGCTCTCCGAAGTACTTTGCCGACAGCTCCATATTACCTGAATTTAGCACTGCAATGAGCACAATAAGTTCTTCAGGAAATAAGAATACGGAAAGTCCTTTATCAAATAATTTTGCTGAATTGGGCATACAGGATATGCAATTACAGCACCAATCTCGTTCAACTCCTATCCCAGACATTCAAGACGAAGTTTACCACACGCCACCAGAAGAGATAGTAGAAGGTTTGACAAGGCGGGGAAGCCGAGACACCATACTCGTTTTTCCAAAAAACGATCAGAGCTCCAAGAAGGATGAAGATGATGTCAATAATGTATCTATAAATGGATCCACTGATAACCGTAGAGTAGAATCAAACCCTCAGTCAAAGGATTCGACAAGGGTCAGCATAGAATCAGAAGATTTCCAATTTATCTTCAGCAAAGCACCATGTACCTTTCGGAGCGCCTCAACCCCTCGCAACGAACAAACGAAAGATTTCATTGAAGAATTTATTGCTTATGCTGATCCTCCTCCCAAAAAAGAAAATGATACACGACCTTCATCTACAGATCGTCCAACGTTGTTTGAAAGAATCAATCATTACTACCAACACAGTGCATTCGAAGATGTTTCAAAGAATATGTATAATACATCACGGGAGCGAGCATATACTCTAAAGCCTATCTCACCGCCAACGCGTGTACCAACCGAAACTACTGAGACCTCTAAATCAATAGCTATGCATCCAGCTGCTATTACTAGTCCTATTGAAAGTCCCCGTGGTGACGCTTCGTCGACATCTTCTGAAGACGGGCATCATCACAAGTTCAGGTCCGTACTGCTAAAAACTAAAAGAAGCCTCTGCAGCATTAAAAATCGCTAAATAGTTGAGGTACCAATCATTACATTCCATCAATATCGTTGCGCACATATATACATTATATTGTACACAGCAAAACTTTGTACACGTCAAGTTCAGATTACAGTAGTCGTAATTCGTAACTCGTAACTCATAACACATAAAACCTTATCCATTCTAGCAATTTGCTTTCATAACCAACTAACCTAATCCAAATTTCACATGTTCCTAGGGGTGCTACACGTAGTAAATCTAACAGCAATAGAATTCCGTCTATGATGATGCTTCGTGCAAGGTGATGACAAGTACGCACTACTTTCTACCGATTGCACCGTTCCAGCGCTGAGAGGCATAGAATAGTCATAGCCTTCTACAGATGCGTTGCTGGCCCTACGATTCGTACAAAACTGTAGCTCCCCTGAAGCCAACCCATTATCATCATGAGACAACTTATATTCCCCTGGATACGAACTTAATTCCCGAGTCTGGAGAAACCTCACAGGCCGCGCTCTTATATCATTATCTACGGCAAACACTTCATCACAGTCACGTGGCTCACGAACATGAACGCACTGAGCGACACCACAATGTGGATAACACCTAGCCGCGTGCACAGCATCGCTGGTGCCCTGCGAAACCAGCTGCGGGCGTGAAAGGTCACAATTTCGGTCATCCGACATGCTCACCGTTCTGTTCAGCTGCACCTCAGTCATTTTCATTGTTGTGAACACTCTAATTTAACCGCTGATATATCTTCTTTTGTAAAAAGTTTTCAATACTATGCTTTGCAAAACTCCAATTCATCCTACTAAGTTAGGATTCCTTTCAGTTTTAGAGCTAGTAAAATAAAAGTTTTTGTATGTGTGTATCAGTATCCAGAAATATCCTTGGTTATTTAAGGTTTATATTTAATTTATATGGTGATCTATATTTTTATTTTTTTCCGCTATTAAGTTACTTAATCAAATTGAATTACCGGGGAATTCTAATCAGTTCATAATCAGTTCCTAAATCAGCCAAAGTGAAATAGACTACTGTGGCTGCCTACCTGACAAATTATATGAACTCCTTACGGGTAGAACCGCACATTCTTTCTGTGGTAGGGGAATAAGGGGTACGCCGTGACAACCGCAACGCGCCGGCGTTGTTCCGCGTTACTTAATCACACCTTAATCACATCTGTATGCACTAAAAAGCTTATGTGCACTATCATATCCAACGAAATGCTACTATAAACCACCCGAATCTTCACTGTTGGGAGCCGGAATTCCGTGGTCTGATTCCTGACGCAGGCGCTGAGAATGTTCTGGTAACTGCCAAGTGTAATTTACTGTCCTTCCCATGTGAAACAAGCTCAGAAAGCAAAGCAGCTTATGATGCACTTAATATGCGCTGTCCACTGTCTCAGCTTTTATCTTCCTGCACGCGTAGTGGACTATGTGTTCACATGCTACAGCAGTATTAGATAGGGGAGAAAGGGCGAAAATATGAATCTTGATGCCAAGGTTATGATTTATATGAACTACGCCATGGTGTTTTTCGGACAGAGCGACTTAGGACAAAGAGGCTCTATTGTATTCTATGCCTGTCAATGCCTGGCTGACTATGGTACGCTGACCCTATGATTTAAGGCAAAGTGTGGTGTCTAGCATTTCTTAAAGGGTCCTAATACTTTCTTATCGTTCTCCCTATTTTCTTCCTAAAACCACTAAGATCCTTAGAACGTGGGGCGCCCTTTAATATGGCGCCCTTTAGCATGACCGGTACTACGTTGGATGACAGGTTGGAGATCTGCGTTACGTAAGTCCGGGAAGAGGGTGCGTGGGCGCTGGCACGTGACATCAATCACGTGCCCGTTCATGAATCTTGCCACCTAGGTATCCCTAAAATCAACAGCGTTCGTAAGGAAATAAGATAGCATTTCTTATGACAGTAATTGCAGAACTCGGATTGTACTGCCAATCACCACTACCAAGGTGGCATTTTGATTTGGGACTACTAGGACCCGGTCGTCCAACTTTTGTTACGGAGGAACAGATAAATTATGAAGTTTTCGCACTCGTTACAGTTCAATGCTGTACCCGAGTGGACATCGAAGTACATTGCGTACTCACAGTTAAAGAAGCTGACGTATAAGCTTCAGAAGGAGAAACTATACCATGGTAACTCTGTTGCTGAAGGGTCGGAGGTTGCTTTACTGGTAGAGAATTTCGAGAAACCATTTATTGATGCATTGGATAAGGAGTTAAGGAAGATTGACAAGTTCTTCAACTCCCAGGAAACAGGGATTCTTGCTAATTTTCAAGAATTTCGAGATGATTTCGAGGAACTACAGTTTGAAGTGCAGATGCGAGCTTTGGATGCTGGCAAACTGAATGGTTCCGCGGTATCTTTTACAAGGTCTGATGTCGACGAGACTGTTGAAGATCATAACGATATGGAGCGGGGATCGTACAACCTCGGATCTTCGAATGTACTTCAAGATATTTTGCTCCCATTGACGCGCGATACAATGTACACATCCCAGGAAGCGTTATTAGAACAGCAAGTGGCTTTTAAGAAGCGGGTTGCGGTCTTGTTTACCCGTCTGTCCGAGTTGAAATCGTACATAGAACTTAACAAGACTGGATTCTCAAAGATTTGCAAGAAGTTTGATAAATCTCTAGAGTCAAATGTGAGGGATTGGTACATGGAGTCGCTACCTAAGAGAACCCATGTCTTTGCGCCTGAGACAATAGAGAAGATCGACGCTTGCATTAAACAAACAGTTGCAATTTATGCTCAATTGATGGGTGGCTCATCTCCTGGCGTTGCAATTGACACTGTAAATGATCAGACAAAGCTTCACGAAGCAGAGCGTGAGTTATCTGTACAACTGCGTGATTATGTCGTGTGGGAGAGGAATACTGTATGGAAGGATATGATGAATCTAGAGAGGAAGGCACAGAATGCAAAGACAAAACCGATTCAGGAACATACGCTGGAATCAGCTCAGGACGGAAGCCTGAATAATTTTATGCACAGTGATGCTAAGTTGGCTATAGTGCCTTCCAACTACTTGAGATTGATTGTTCGGTCCCCGAGGTTCTTGAAGTTTTTAGGTATTAGTTTGATATTTTTGGTTTTATTAGTGGTCTTGCCAGTAGAAGACATTCTGCAAAAAAACTGCCTTGCGATCTTAATCTATGCATCTTTGCTATGGGCCACAGAAGCGATACCCCTCTTTGTAACGTCATTAATGCTTCCACTGCTTATTGTAACGTTCCCTGTTATACGTGACCCAGTCACCTCTACCGCTATGACAGCTACCAAAGCTTCCCATTATATTTTATCCTCGATGTGGTCCAGTGTGATAATGCTTTTGTTAGGCGGGTTTACGCTGGCGTCAGCTTTATCGAAATACAATATTGCAAAGGTGTTATCTACTCACGTACTCGCTTCTGCGGGAACAGAACCGAAGGCCGTTCTACTAACCACAATGTTTTTAGCAACATTCACATCAATGTGGGTTTCCAATGTTGCTGCTCCTGTACTATGCTATTCAATTGTACAACCGTTATTACGAACAATGCCTAAGGGGTCCCATTTTGGAAAATCATTGATATTAGGAATCGCACTGGCATCGAATATAGGGGGAATGGCTTCTCCAATTGCATCTCCACAAAATATTTTTGCAATTGGTGTTATGGATCCCACTCCCTCATGGTTCCAGTGGTTTCTAGTATCTATTCCAGTTTGCTTGCTCTCCGTTTTGGCGATCTGGCTTTTCCTTTTAGTCACTTTCCCAAGGGATCGGAATCTGAAGTTATTGAGGTTACATCCTATCGACGAACCATTCAGTGTACAACAGTGGTATATTGTTTTTGTAACAGTGCTGACGATTTTATTATGGTGCCTAGGAAGCAAATTGTCATCGGTATTCGGTGAAATGGGTATCATATCAATAGTTCCAATGTTGCTGCTTTTTGGCACCGGGTTACTAGATTCAGATGACTTCAATAACTTCATGTGGACAATTGTCATCCTTGCGATGGGTGGGACATGTTTAGGCAGGGCAGTTTCTTCTTCTGGCCTTTTAGAAAGCGCTGCGCTCGTAATTAAAAACCATTTGGAATCATCTTCCATATTTACAATTGTACTCATATCTGGGGCTGGTATAGTAACAATGGCAACATTTGTGTCACATACAGTAGCCGCGATTATTATAGTTCCACTTATGAAGGAATTGGGCTCCAACTTGGCAGGGAGTGACCATTCAAGACTTTTAGTTATGACTACAGCATTACTCTGCTCTGCAGGGATGGGACTGCCTACTTCAGGGTTTCCCAATGTAACTGCAATATCCATGATCGATGATCTAGGAGACCGTTATTTGGATGTAGGAGCCTTCATAAAACGAGGAGTACCAGCGAGCATCTTAACTTACTTTATTGTAATTACAGTCGGATTTTTGATGATGAGCATTAGCCGCTTTTGACAGTTCAAAGCTACGTAAACTATACCCAGATACTGCTGGTCATCTTTAAAATATAATAAATAATAATAATATGCTTACAATATTGCACTTTGATTACCATGTATAATTAATATCTTCGCTTTTTAATTCAGTTTTTTTAATTTACATTAACTTCTAAATAAATAACTGCTTATGGGGCTTTAATGACTTGATAATAAACCTCCTACGTATGACTAGTCGCAACCGAAGTACCTGGAATCTATAAACCTAACCCTAGCCCAATTGCATTTATTTTCCTGCATGGCTTTTTCAGAAATAATTTCTCCGGTGTATATAGAAACCTTATCGGTAAATGCATTGATGATCCTTCTAATACCAACTTCCGTTGCTAAATAAGCAATAACCTTAATATTAGATAGTTCCACGCCATGATCAACTAGAACTTGGATTGCCATGATTATAGCGGCACCTGAAATAATTTGTGCGTCCATCAACAGCACTTGTTCAAAGTTCTCATGAATGTTGCTTGGCAGGAACTCACAATGCAATTGAGGTTCACCAGTTTGGGAGTCAGACTGAATCAGCAGCTTCCCTATTGCGATGTTAGGGATGGTCTTACGCAATGAACGCATAAAGCAGTCTCCAGACCTCACAATATTGATAGCGGTGACTTTATCAAAATTGACAACCAGAGGAGTATCTACTTTATAACCCGAGGTGGTTATAACCTCAGTTTCACTCACAGTTGCAGCTATATTATCCAAAGCATTAGAAACCAATATTGTTGCAATCCTGTCGAAATAGAACACAAAACCATCACGACTCAAGTTATTGTTCAATATCATAGTTTGTAACGAGCGCACCTGGTTAGTTGGAGGCAGTTGGTGAATGTTGTGCAATGCATGCAATGGTACACTTTCATGCCCCAACCTGATAAGTTCATTAATATGATTTTGAGACTTGTGCTGCAGTTTCGACTGAATATGGTTGATCAACATCTTGGTAGCAATACTATTGTCTGACATAGAAGGCAAAATAGCATCTGCATTTTTCATTGTTGGCTTTACAAACTTATCGGCATTAGGTTTGACAAACCGTTCCCATTGTTGGAGGCAACTGCTCAAGTCTCTTCCTCTTGAAATAATGTCCCGAGATAACCTTCTAGCAAGGCATATATCCAAATCAGCATCCACATACACCTTCAAATCCATAAGATCAGTGATTCGTTTGTCATGCAATGCATATATCCCCTCAATAACAACTACACTGGCTCCATAAACCGTAATGTTCTTGTCTGGAACCCGATTATGATGAATAAAACTGTATACAGGCATCACTGCCTTTTTACCTTCTTTTAAAGCTCGCAAGCACTCATACGCCAAATCCAAGTCAAGGGCTTCTGGCTGATCAAAATCATAGTCATTTTTGAAAGCCTGGTCACGCTCTTCCTGATTCAAAGGCTTATAGAAATTATCCAACGATATTAGTACAGTCCAAGGAGTATTTATCGATGAAACAATTTTTGCAGCAATACTAGTTTTGCCTGAACCAGAAGTTCCACCAACACCAATGAAATATGGAGTTATCCATGGAGGCATATAGCAAGTTCCTGAACTATTAACAGTCGCAGGATGAACATTAGACAGGTTTCTTGATTTTTGATGTAAATGATCATGAGCAGGTCGCGGTGCCGAGGTAGTACCTGCTCGAGTCCCCTTATTCATTGAAGGAAAGTTTAATACCAATAATGCGAGTTAAAATATAGACAAAATGCCTTTCTATAATGTTCCTTAAGGTCTTCTTAGAGATTGGTTTACGTTCGATGAGCTTAATATTAACCGGGACGAATTCCTTTTCCAAGTATTTTTTTTTCATTTAAACTTCATCAAAATCCTGCACATTAAGTGAGAAACATATATAACCGGTTTATTGCATAAAAATGGTCCATTTGATCCATATTGCTCATTTCCCTGAGACTTCAATACTTTGAATTGATATAGAATAACGTGTACGCTTTTACTGCTTTTCTTTTTTATCGTTATGTCTGAACAACATAAGGTTTTGGAAGGTGTCGGGAAGCGAAGAGTTAAACGAACCTTCGAAGATGATTCAGATACCGAGTCCAATCGTCCTAGTGATAATAATGATGCATCAGTTAATGAAAGAGATGCTCAAAGTGATTCAACTCCTGCAAATATGAATGAGTTGCGTAAGTTGGCTAGGCAAAAATACTTAGACAAGCGAGAGCTTGAAGTAATGGCCTTGGCTTCGCGAGATTTGGAATTACTGGAAGAAGATGTAAAGAAGTATGGATGGGATAATCTGAGCACTAGGGAACAAGAGGAAATTAATATTAAACGTCAAGCGATTCAATTGGTGAAAGATAGGCGGGAACTGGAGGCAGGTTCGAGAAAAGGTTACCACATAATAGACCGAAAAGAAGACTCTTTGCAAAATGCTGAGATCAAACAAGGCGAGCCGGCTGGGAAGGAGAGAGGTTGGGAGGACCAGCAACTGGAATATTCAGTCCGTGCACAAGATTATAATGATAAAAAAATCTTTGTTCAAGGCTCCGACAAGTATGAGTTTGTCTTGGATGATAATGCTAAAGTAAAGTTCACTGATGAAGAAGAGATTTTACCAGGAAAAAGAGAATACCAGAAAGAGTTAGTAGCGAATTTGGAGACTGAAGTAAAGCGCTTGGAAACCATTGCCGAGACCAGGAAATCGTTGCCGGTTTATAAGTACCGTGATGAGCTTTTGAAGGCTGTTAGGGATCACCAAGTTCTAATTGTTGTTGGAGAGACTGGCTCTGGTAAGACGACGCAACTGCCTCAGTACCTAGTTGAGGATGGTTATACAGCCGGTGGAAAATTTATGGTAGCGTGCACTCAGCCGCGTCGTGTTGCGGCCATGTCCGTTGCATCTAGGGTTTCTGATGAAATGGAGGTTGTACTAGGAAAAGAGGTAGGATACCAAATTAGGTTTGATGACAAGACGACGAGAGATGTCACTATTTTGAAGTATATGACCGATGGTATGCTACTGCGAGAGTTCCTTACAGATCCTGAGTTAAGTCGCTACAGCTGTATAATGATTGATGAGGCACACGAGCGGACGATGGCCACAGATATACTACTTGGACTACTAAAGGATATCTTGCCGCACAGGAAGGACTTGAAGCTGCTGATATCTTCTGCTACTATGAATGCCTCGAAATTTTCTGCCTTTTTTTATGATGCTCCTGTATTCAACATCCCAGGAAGGAGATTTCCTGTTGATATACATTATACTTTACAACCAGAAGCAAACTATCTACATGCCACAGTTACTACAGTCTTCCAAATCCACTCTGCGATGCCTTTGCCGGGTGATATTTTGGTGTTTCTAACAGGCCAGGATGAGATAGAAAATGTCAGGGAAACAATGGAAGAGATAGCATTTAAACTGGGAAAGTCCATTAAGCCAATAATAATAACACCTATCTACTCTAATTTACCGCAGCAGCAGCAATCAATGATTTTTGAGCCTACACCTGCTGGTGTTCGTAAAATTGTACTCGCTACGAACATCGCCGAGACATCTCTAACCATTGATGGTATTAAGTATGTGGTAGATCCTGGGTTTGTCAAAGAAAACTCATATGTTCCCCAGACTGGTATGTCGCAATTGTTGACCGTTCCATGTAGCAAGGCCTCCGTAGACCAGCGGGCTGGTAGAGCCGGTAGAGTCGGTCCAGGAAAGTGTTTTAGGCTGTTTACAAAATGGTCATATCATAACGAGCTTGATGACCTTCCAAAGCCGGAAATACTGAGGACCAATTTATCACAGGTCGTGCTACTGCTACTGTCAATGGGTGTGACTGACCTGCTTAAATTTCCAATGTTAGATAAACCTAGCATAGCTAATATTGGCCGTTCCTTAGAACAACTTTACGTTATGGGAGCACTAAACAGTAAGGGCTCAATAACAAAGCTAGGAAGAATTATGTGCGAATTCCCGTGTGAGCCGGAATTTGCTAAGGTAATCCATTCTAGTGCAGCAAATGAAAAATGTAACGGTGTATTGGAGGAAGTCACTACGATATTGGCCATGCTGTTTGAAGCTGCAAGCATATTTGCTACCGGAAAGGAGCGTAAAGCAGTTCTTGGTCAAATGAATAGTGACCACATGCTTTATTTGGAAATTTACAATACATGGGCCAACAATGGATACAGAAGAAGCTGGTGTCAAGATCATCACATACAGCATAAGACAATGGCGCGTGTTCGAAATATTAGAGACCAGTTATGGAGATGCAGCGAAAAACTGGGTCTCGTTGCATTGAATCAACTACAAATTAAAAAAGACCCCAACATGTCGCAAAGTATAAAAGAACAGCGAATAATGCGCAGTTTCATTACTGGCTTCCCCGCAAATATTGCCAAGTTAACATCCAAGGGCTATCAAACCATTGGAAGAAACGGTGGAATGGCTGTTCACATTCATCCGACAAGTATTGTCTTTTCCTTGACACGGGAAACCGGTAAGCCATTTAAGTATTTACTTTATCAGCAGTTAATGCTAACAAGCAAAGAGTTCATGAGGGACTGTATGCCTATTCCCAATGAAGCGTGGCTCCATGAAATGGTTCCACACTACTATAATAATCTAGGATAGTCTCTATATATTTCTGTCCATATTACGTAACTTACGGCTTTAGTTTACTAACAATTTTGGTTTACTAATAATTTTAGTATAGAAATGAAATAGGGTTTACTTTAAAAACCGTTATGCCTGATGCATTGCTGACTTATAACTTCCCATGACATTGATTCCCAGAATATTGAAGAGATATATCACTACAATTACATCTAAACCAATGCATTTTCCAACCGCAATTGAAATCGCGAAAAACTCATCGCCAGTAATCAACCATACTGACCTTCGTATTAAGGACCCTAAAGTCTCAATTCCGTTCTATGAGAAGCACTTCGGAATGAAGTTGCTGTCCTACAAGTCATTCCCAAGCAAGAAGTTTGACTTGTATTACTTGGGTATGGCTGACAAAGAGTTGGCTAAAGATGACAAAGGCGAGTATAAGATTTACAATGAAACCGGTCTACTAGAACTCACTCACAACTACGGTACAGAGTCGGATCCTGATTTCAAAATCAATAACGGGAACCAGGAACCTCATCGTGGATTTGGCCACATTGCTTTCACCGTCGCTGACATCAACAAGGAATGCGAACGTCTAGAAGCCGAAGGTGTTAAATTCCAGAAACGATTAAGTGACGGAAGGCAAAGGACCATGGCATTCGCATTGGACCCTGACAATTACTGGATTGAATTACTACAATACAATAAGTCCGACCCCGTCGATGTAGGCACCAAGTTTAACCACACTATGATCCGTATCAAGGACCCTGCAAAATCTCTTGAATTCTATCAAAATGTTCTTGGAATGTCTCTGGTGAAGACTCACGAAGCAACAAACTTTAAGTTTACCATATATTTCGTTGGCTACCCTAAACCCGGGGCTGAACTCTTAAATCAAGAAGGTCTTATCGAATTGACCCACAATTGGGGTACTGAAGATGATGCTGATTTCAGCTACCATAATGGTAACACCGATCCAAAGGGTTACGGTCACTTTGCCATCGCTTTCAACAACCCTGAAGAGGTTTGCAACAAGATTCAGGCCACCTACCCCAATATCGACTGGCCAGTGAAGTACAACCAGGGCAACCTCAAGGGCTTCGCCTTCATCAGAGACCCAGACGGATACCTCATCGAAGTCCTAGGACGCGACCTGGTGATTCCCGCTTGATTAAGGTCACGTGCTATGAACATCACGTGATTTATGAATGGCACGTGCCGCGCTTCCTCTGTGTCACGTGACTCGCTGGCAACCGGAAGCCAGCGTCCGACCAGCTGATGGCTTCCTTATGAGATCATCGTAAAAAATTGCAGCGAACTAAACTATTTATTATAATAAACGTTATTTATACCTCTAACTATAACCTAGTTCTATGGTGAGATAAGATCAATATCACATCGTCATCAAATACATCACCTTAGAAGGATAAATTAGTGTTTTTTTTATTTCCCTAAACCCCCTTAACTTTCAGTATTCGGAACCTGAAAAAACTTCACGTCCTTAATAAAAGACCACATTTTTAAAGTGAAGTAGCTTAAATACCTAAGGTTAATCTAATTACTGGTCAAGTGTTGTAACCAAGTTATTAATTTTATCGATACAATATTTTTTAACATAATGACCCTAGATATCCCTTTAATTAGTGGTACGAATTCCATTAACGTTACCGCGTATTCCAAGTTACAGTATGAGAACACAATCTCCTTTTACTCTCACCTACTAGGTTTAGAGCCAGTCTCAAAGTTCTCTGACTCTACAGTTTTATCGAATAATTTGGTTTCGGTTACCATTCAATATATTGAAGATGAAAAGAAGTACCGAGAATCCAAGGATTTATACGAGAGTAAGAAGCTTGCTAATGAAGACTGGCGTGCTTCATCTAATTCAGTTGTGTTTTCAACTTCTGATACGCTACGTTTACAGCAACGCTTGGAGATTCACCAATCGTATCCTACAGATCTTTCTCCGATGGAATTGTACACTTTGGACCCTCTTGGCAATACTATTGGTTTTACTCAGACGAAAAACAGCCTGTCAACTTTTCCAAATACAGGTGCAGTTCGTAGCGTATTCAGCAGTTTGAAATCCTCTCCCATTTCAAAGGTAAACTCTTCAACAGACCTAAGATCAAGCTCTTTGGAAACCTCCAAGCAGTACCCATCGTTGCCTAAGCAACATTCAGATAAACCTAGAAAAGCCATTGCAGTCATGACATCCGGTGGTGATTCGCCTGGTATGAATGCCAATGTCAGAGCTATCGTTCGTACGGCGATTTTTAAGGGTTGCCGCGCATTTACTGTAATGGAAGGTTATGAAGGTTTAGTTCGCGGTGGACCTGAGTATATTAAAGAATGTACCTGGGAAGACGTGAGAGGTTGGTCTACCGAAGGTGGTACTAATATCGGTACTGCACGTTGTATGGCTTTCCGTGAACGTCCTGGTAGATTGTTAGGTGCACAGCACTTGATTGAAGCTGGTGTTGATGCTCTAATTGTTTGTGGTGGAGATGGTTCTTTAACTGGTGCAGATTTATTTAGATCAGAATGGCCATCGTTAGTGAAGGAACTGTTAGAAAACGGGAAAATCACTAAAGAACAACATGATAAATACCAGCACTTGAATATCTGTGGTACTGTTGGGTCAATTGACAACGATATGTCTACTACAGATGCCACTATTGGTGCATATTCCTCCTTGGATCGTATTTGCCAGGCAATTGATTATATTGAAGCAACAGCCAACTCTCATTCTAGAGCCTTTGTTGTTGAGGTTATGGGTAGAAATTGTGGTTGGTTGGCGCTAATGGCAGGTATTTCCACCTCTGCAGACTACATCTTAATTCCAGAGAAGCCTGCGTCATCACGCGAATGGCAAGATCAGATGTGTGACATTGTCAGCAAGCACAGGGCTCGTGGTAAGAGAACTACTGTTGTTATTGTTGCTGAAGGTGCACTTTCTGTTGACTTGTCTCCTATCTCTCCAAAGGATGTCCACAGGGTGTTAGTTGATAGATTGGGTTTGGACACTAGAATTACCACTTTGGGTCATGTCCAGAGAGGTGGTACTGCAGTTGCCTTTGATCGTATCTTGGCTACTCTACAGGGTGTTGAAGCGGTAAATGCGGTTTTGGAGTCAACACCAGATACGCCTTCTCCTCTAATTGCCATCAATGAAAACAAGATTACAAGAAAGCCATTAGTGGAATCTGTGGCTTTGACCAAGTCTGTCGCAGATGCCATTAAGGCTAAGGACTTCAAGAAGGCGATGGAATTGAGAGACACCGAATTTGTAGAGCACTTGAACAACTTCATGGCTATTAACTCTGCTGATCACGATGCTCCAAAGCTACCAAAAGACCAGAGATTGAAGATTGCTATCGTGAATATAGGTGCGCCAGCCGGTGGTATTAACTCCGCTGTCTACTCTATGGCCACTTACTGTATGTCCCAGGGTCACAAGCCATATGCTATTTACAATGGTTGGACAGGTCTAGCAAGACATGAATCAGTTCGTTCTTTGAACTGGAAGGATATGCTTGGATGGCAATCTCGTGGTGGTTCTGAGCTGGGTACGAATAGAACAACTCCAGAAGATGCTGATATCGGTATGATCGCCTACTATTTCCAAAAATACAAGTTTGACGGTTTGATCATTGTCGGTGGGTTTGAAGCATTCATTTCCTTGCATCAATTGGAGCGCGCCAGATCTAACTACCCAGCTTTCAGAATTCCAATGGTATTGATACCAGCTACTCTATCCAATAACGTTCCAGGTACCGAGTATTCCCTAGGTTCAGATACTGCCTTGAACGCTCTGATGCAGTACTGTGATGTTGTTAAGCAATCTGCAGCTTCTACCAGAGGCAGAGCCTTTGTCGTTGCAGTCCAAGGTGGGAACTCTGGTTACTTAGCAACACAAGCTGCATTAGCAGTTGGAGCTCAGGTCTCGTACGTTCCTGAAGAAGGTATAAGTTTAGAGCAACTAACACAGGACATTAAGACTTTACACGAGTCATTCAGCAGAGCTCATGGCAGAGGCAAGTTTGGTAAGTTGATCTTAGCATCCACCAACGCCTCTAAGGTCTTTACAACTCAAGTCTTAGCCAATGTTATTACCGCAGAGGCCAATGGCCACTTCGATGCTAAGTCAGCTGTTCCAGGACACGTGCAGCAGGGTGGTCTACCTTCTCCAATTGATAGAACTAGAGGGACTAGATTCGCCATTAAGGCTGTTGGCTTCATTGAAGCAAACCAAAGCGTCATTGCCGCCAGGACTGAGGATGAACTATTCGATTTGAACGAAAAGAAAATCTACGAAACAGCAGCAGTTTTAGGTGTCAGAGGATCTCATATTAGGTTCACCTCTATCAGGCACTTGTATGATAGCGAAACTGAACTAGCCAAGAGAATGCCAAAGTTCATTCATTGGGAAGGAACCAGGGCTATTGCTGACCACTTGGAAGGTAGAAAGAGGGTTACAGCATGATTTAAACAATTGAATATTTCATTCTTATCTTACACTATCACTTCGGCCATAATATTCCGTGGGTTTGACGACGACAATGACAATAGCACATCCATATAGTACTATATAGCAATACGTTCAACATATACTGCCATCTACTATTTGATTACTTATTACTCTGCTTAGTTTTATTTATAATTTTGTATTGCTAGTATCAAGATAGAAGAACTCTTTAAAAAAAACGGGCTCAATAATAAAATGTCATTCAACATCACCAAATTATCTAAAAAACTGATACTTACATAAATAAAACGGGATATACCGCTTATAACCTTTGAAAAGTTTGCTATATTCGCTACTAATTGTTGGAGTGGTTGGTTAAAGTGTGTTACTGGCTGTATAATGGCTGCTAATTTAGTGACATTAAATGGCACTCCCGCTCATTCAAAATCCATAATATTTAAAAAAGAACTAAAGCCACCAGATGGAAACGAGGAGTGCTCTGAATACGGAAACATTTACGCAAAGATGTGCAATGCTTCAGTCTACAATAAGAAACAAAATGTACCATCACATGGTTTGAAGTCATTTAATGATTCAATCAACACAAATCTGGATAAAGATATAGATGAAAGGAATACTCCGGTTTCTGGCGAACGAGTTGTCCTATTTAGACATAATAGTGTGCGAGTTACTGCATATTATCCTCTGAGCACCCTGAATTTTAGCTCTTTAAAGACCATGGCGTTACCAGATAGGAATGCTGAAGCACAGAAAACTATAGTTCTCGAAAAAGGACCGTTGGAAATATATCAAATAATTGTACCGTCTATATCTCCGCCCTCTCAAAGCTTAACTTACTTGTGTTTGGGGCGAAAAGCCGATATAATACGGCCAATCTTACCAAAACTGAAGATATCCATGCTGAGTGATGAAACGAGCATATACTGGGTGTTTATGTTTAATCCGGATCACTTTTGGAAGGTGGAGTTCCTTGATGCTGATGATTACAATCAGTTGAACATTCTATTCGAAAATACTATCAAAAGTATTTGCCGATACACTAATGAATTGACTGTTGATGAAGATGAAAGCGCTGACAATGATGGCGAAAAAGAAGAAGAAGATGATGATGATTTGGAATATTTATTGTATATGGACGAACCGGAGCGAAATGGTGGAAATCCCCCTTTTGCTCTGAGCAATGACTCTTCTGATGTGAACACGCAACCCCCTCATGCTACCGAACCTATCAACCATGCATTTAAGCGAGCTATAGGAGATGTTTTGGGTAGTGCTTTGCGAAATCAAGCCGAGTTGGGGCCTGTGCGTTTATCATCTCCTCTTCCAGTAACGGATGAGCTTTCCGGTACGCACGAAAATAGTTCACCTGTAAACTCTAAGCTCTCTAAGCTTTGGCGCTGGATTGAAGGTGAATAGCGTTTTCAAAAACTCAACAAGTTCGATGCAGGCATCGACTAGCAAATAAAATTTCCTTCACCTTAGTTACATAACTTAGATCCTTTTTTTCTTATTTTAATATAGACTATAAACAAGAGTACATTTCACAACTGTATATCGCTCAGTCTAGAAATATTCAAGCAGGAGGTCCTTGCAATGGGTTACCATTAGCATCTAAACCTTGTTGCATCATCAAAAGTTCCTCACTACCGGCTGTCTCAAATTGCAAACCACAACCAAGTTTGGATTCGTTCTTGAAATGGTCGATCTCACTACAGAACAAAACGGATAATGTTGGTATAATCTTGCGTTCCAAGAAACATCCGACCTTACCGTTGGAGTTGATAGAACCACGGAATACAGATTGTCTATACTCGTACTTTGCACCAATGGTGGTAACACCTTCGATGGTAGGCTGGATACCAATTGGTTGCCCGATGACAGGGTCCATGATAGGGTTCATGGAAGCCTGTAAAGTGGACTCAAGACCGGCTTCAACATTTGAAGCAACCTTACGCCAGAAAGAAGCAGTCAATGCACCATTAGCTTGCAACTGTCCAGAAAAGATCCAATCCTGTTTAGAAGAGACATAACGGGCCGCGTATGAGACAGCGGCGTCAGCAGGCATTGACGCCTGACCTCTGGAGTACACAGCTTCAAGACCAACTGCTAATTGTGGTGTGATACTTTGCAAAATGGAACCGACGGCAACACCTGCAAAAGCGCCGTTAGCACCGAATGATGGGTTTAAGGACTTAAAGTTTAATGAGAAATCGGAGCCTTGGAAGTCCTGCTCCAACTGGCACATCGTAGGTTGACCCTGCGAAACTTGCAAAGTTACCTTCGACACGTTGTTTTTGTCCCAACCGTAATGCAATCTACCAGATAGCGATAAGTCGTTGTCAACGTTAGCCTGCATGAAAAGGTCATCATTAGCAAAAAGTGCAGAGAAAGCATAACTTGGAAGGTTCTCAGACCCCATTGAGAAAGTGTGAGAAGTCTGGAAAGCAGGATTCAAAGAGAATGCCTTGTTCAAATCAGCTCTTAGACCAGTAAAGAAGTACTGCGTCAAAAACACGTCACGTGACACTTCCTTGTTCAAGTTCTCCATAGTACCTGGATTAACCAATGATAGGGATTTTCTATGAGCTTGGACATTGTTGTAGGCGGTAATTAAGTATGACGAGATTGGATTGGATGACCAAAATGATTCCTGACCTTGCTGTTGAGGAATTGGACTCACACCTGGAAGTGCTGAGATCTTTGAAAAGTCTCCTAATGGCAATGGATTGTTCGAGGACATGGTTACAAATACCTCTAGCGGCAAAGGATTGTTCTTTAATTGGTAATTTTAATCAAATTATTTAAAATTAAGTATCTTTAAAGTCATTAGTAGTAGATTAACATCTTAGTAGAATGGCAATACGCAAGCAGAAAATTTTTCACCGTAAATAACGATAGTTGAAGCAAAACGGTCGAGACTATGGATGGCGGGTAAAATAAAGGTCCTTTAGAAAAGACGCTGTGCTCCTTAGCGGTATCTTGGTTATCTGCGTTTCGCTATCTAGTTGAGTAGTTCTTTTATACGCTCTGCTAGGCGTTGTTGTACCCCGCGTTTTGCGGTAAGTTCCTGCTGCCGCTGGCGGACAATCTCCGGACCTTGCTCGCAGGTCGTGGATAGTAGCTCAATACAACTTGGATCTTCTGTTAGGTAGCCTTTACATTGCTTTAGGCGGTGACGGATACTCGAAGTTGCAGTTTCTAGGTTGTTTGCACTATTATTAGGGTCCTCTTTAAGTTGGTGGAGCGCGTAAAAAATTTGAGGGATAAACTCAGGTTGTTGGGCGGAATGCTTAGTCAAAGTATTATGTATCTTGTTCAGCGTTGGATTCTGGAGCCCATTAGGCTTCTGGGTCTCGGACATGGCTTTAGTGTTGTTTGTTCTGTGAAGGATTTAATCATGTTATATGTTATTTACATAAGTAATAAACCGAGCGAGCGGAATAAGCGGAGAACACAGGAGAACAGTCTAAACAAGCTTAGTCAATTTCTTGGTATTTAGTATACAGATCAATATAAATACCTTAACTGCGACCTTTGCTACTTTAGAACTTACGGTTCACAAGGAAATTACGTAACATATTGGTGGCAGAGACTTTAACGGTTTGATATAAGGTTATAAAGTCCATTGTGCTGGTGAAAGTGTCTAAAATACCAAATGGTAGCATACATGGAATCCATCCCTGAGCGAGCTCTACTGCAAAGGTACCTGGTTCCATGCCGTATTGCTTTACATGGCCGAGTGGGAGATGGTGCGTCATTCCAGGTTTGTATACTTCTTTCGTGAGCGCGCTGGCATTAGCAGCGTATTGCTGTCCATGAAGAATGGTAAAGTAGTCATCGGCAAAATGGATACCTGTGTGACCCTCCGTACCAACCATAGAGCCAAAGAAGATCAAGTACTCACTGAACGATGCATGTAGCACTAACATTTGGCCCATTGCCCCACCGGCGTTGTTAAAAAGCCAGTCTTCTTCTACCATCTCGTTGATAAATTTGTCACCATAATGACTAGCTAATTCATTTCTAACATCTGTGAGAAGGTCCTTTAGGTTGAAGTCCGCGGATGTTGTGTCGTATTTGGCCAACGCGTCATTACAAATCTCGTTTATGGTAGCGGGATCAAAAATATAGTGGTTGGGCAACCAGGTATAAACGGCCTTATACATCCAAATACTCAGTAGCGCCAGAGCGCTGATAATTCCAAGCCAACGCATTGTACGGATTGATGATAGAGTTGCTGAAGCTGGTGAAGAAATGTGTCTGAAGTATGAGTGAATTTTTTTATAAATGTACTGATAATGAAGAAAATTTAAACTGAAGAGGCTATTTACGCTTCGCGGGCATTCCGGGGAGCGGCAACCCTAGTCCGCTTAGGTTATTCGATGCGGCAGCTAAGTCAAGCGTTGCTTCAACTACCACATTTCTTAGTTTACTTGATCTCGTAGGTGCTGATGCTGCAGACCGCTGTGGAAGGCGAGGTTGCACAGTTCAAGAACACCTTTTGCATAAGTTGTTAGCTTTGCGGTGAAGCAAGTGGATGAACAGCACAAACACCCAGTGTTTGTATATGCATGTTAAAGTGGGAATGATAATATTCTAGTCCATTCTGTCATGTTGGTAATATAATGGGATGCAATGGAGCTCCCTTTGCCAGCAGCTATTTTAAGAATATACTCGTTTAATTCTGCTCTTCCTAGAACATCAACATGTTCAGCGCTCTTGGCACCGCCTCTTATATCAAAACGCTCGGGCTGGTGCAACATCTCTACAATGGTGACGGAAATGTTCGCAGGGTTATAAGGTGAAGGGCCCTGTGCCCATTTGTGACACATTGCATGAGTTAGAACTGGTACAGTACCGTCACCGTCTGTGAAGAAAACCGGAGGATTGCTATCGTAAGCTATTGTAACGTTGAGACCTGAAGACTTACTGTCCTCCTGGTAGACATAAGCTCGCTCTGTGGGGTTACCAACTCCGTATAGACAGTATATTTTCATGTTGGGAGCGTTGGGGAGCGCCACTTCCAAGGGATTCGTCCAGTGAGAGTGATGTTTCTCGTTGTTCTCAAGTTCTTCCCGTGATTTAGCATATCCAAATGAGTATTGATCGTGGATACGCTTCTGCAACCATGGGGGCGAAAACTTCAATATGTATTCTATAGCACCTTCCATAGTGAGATTACGAGGAGATAATTCGTTTGGGTCATGTTCAAACCTAATGAAATTACCATACGTGTCTGTATTGTTGCTAACCACGTCCTCCACAGAGTAGCTCATGTTACCCCAGACAAGATTGCCGCCCTTAGGCAGCATTGATGGGATTCCACCCCATGTCTGAAGCATTTCAAGACGCTCTTTACGGCTGAAGAACTTTTCTAGACCATACATTGCCAAGGAGTTCAGATCGATCGTATCTTTCATCTCGCCGCTGATTAGCGCAGGAACTGTCTTCGGCACACCAAGTAAAGTCCCTGCCACATTGACAAATGAGTCTATATATTTTTCAACCCAACCGTCACCACCATTTCCATAGTATTCACCATCGGCTTCGACCCATTTCAAAAAGTAGTAGATCACCTGCGCTCCCATAGAATGGCCGATAAGCACAGTTTTCTCACCAGTCAAATCATAGCTTAGTTCGATATCACGCTTCAGCTTGCTAAAATACTGATCACGGCGTTCCAAATCAAGATAAGCAAGCCGCCAATCGTATGCTGCAGTGATCATCTTATTAGGCTCATATCCAATAGCACCCAAGTTCTGGAGTACCTTGTTCCAAATCCAAAAGCCCGCAACAAAAAAATCTGCTGCCTCAAACCCTTGCGCTGCTCGGAGGGTGTAATTACTTGGGTCAAGCCCCGTTTCGGGATCCAGCATCACATGTTTTAGCCAGCACGACTTTTCAAGTACCATAGTCTTCAACATGTAAAATGAGCCCCATAAACGTTTCCTAAAGTGAGGTTCACTGTCACACTCAGAGGACTTATGTAGCCCCCAAGATTCAATACCAGTAGAAGTAACTCCGGGAACCATTATAACCGGGTGTTTACTAGTTAAGTTCAATTCTCTCCGTAACTGACGCCCAACTGCAAAATTCGTCGTCAGGTCTTCATGAGGCTTGTGAAAGTTTGTCAATTGGAAATCAGCAATGAGAGCAGAAAGAGTAGACGGAACTGAATCCTTCAAGTCCACCATATACTCCTGTAAAGACTCAAAATTCACGTATTTATCCAACCCTTCATATGTCTGCCTATCAACATTTGTACCCACATACAATGCAATCAACAACCCTAATAACGCACCAAGTGAAAAAATAACCCGCCGCGATTCATTCCAATGTTTGTGATCTGAATCTTGGTCTATTACTTCACTTTCTGAGTCCTTTTCATCTATAGCTTGAAAATTTCGCTTGTCTGAATCACTAAGCGACGTAGAAGGGCGCTTCTTTCGCTTAATTGTACTCATAAAGCTTTGTATTCAGTGAAGTTCAATTCCAAATATGGTTGAGCCCAAGAACCTTTCAACCTGACCGGTAAATTCTCTTTCTTTTATAATACTTAACGTATGTGGTTTGGACCTTGTTTGATTTTTGATATTTTTACTCACTTGGCGCATTAAATAAACATCCCCTTATACTTAAAGTCCGTAAAAGCCTCTACAACTTCTACTGTAATAACGTTCTAGGAATCTGGTACTCAAAGTTTACTAGTATCTTATATCAGGACAAGATAGCTTACCTTTCTTTTACCTGGAGGAACAACTTACGGAATGTTAAGAAGCACTTTATCTAACTGGAGAGAATACTTAACGCCAGTTTCGCACCAATCAACCTTTGAGAACACAGGGGAAATTACTCCAGATGAATTTATTAGAGCCGGGGATTATTTATGCCACATGTTTCCTACATGGCAGTGGAACGATCGGCAACCCGGGATAGCTTACAGGGACTTTTTACCGAAGAATAAGCAGTATCTAGTTACTAGGAAGGTCCCTAGTAATGTCAGGGCAGCGGAATATGTATCTGTAGAGGGGACCGACAAGGCTGGAGAGGACTCTTATTGGGTTATGGAGTCTACCAGGCCGATCGAGGCCGGAAACGGTGAAGGGAAGGCAGAAAATAAAGGGAAGAGCAGCGTTGACATTGATGAGTTGCTGCAGGAAATGGATATTGAAGGTACTGACGATGCTGAGAACGATGTTGTGAGCCTTGGACAAAAATATACCCGGTACTACGATCTATATATAGCCTATTCCACTTCCTACAGAGTTCCCAAGATGTATCTGGTTGGTTTTAATAGTGATGGGACACCCCTCACACCTCAAGAAATGTTTCAAGATATTGCTCCTGATTACCGTACCAAAACTGCAACAATTGAAAAGCTCCCATTTTTCAAGGCGTCTACTGTTTCCGTTTCTATCCATCCATGTAAGCACGCGAACGTGATGAAAGTGTTGATGGATAAGATCAGAACAGTAAAGCAGCGTCAGCAAGACCAAAATTGTCGCCGTGAAAAAGCTAGTAATTCTGACAGTGACGAAGAGTGGGAGGACTTGCAACAGGATGTTGACAACGGATTACGTGTCGACCAATATATGGTGGTATTTCTAAAATTTATTACAAGTGTGACGCCAGGCATCGAACACGACTATACAATGGATGGATGGTGATAAATACGTGTTATAATAGCCTGGCATACACTGTCAGCTAAGAGCTAGAGACGGTGTCTATTAATCTTCTAACTACGGGTAATCACAGTTAATGGCGTCGATTTATGGTCACATGATCGTCATTATCTAATTGCGATTTCAGCTGAGCTGAAATTAAAATGTCATACGAAGAGAACTAATAGCTTTCAATAGGACGCTAATGTAGCGCATAATCGTACTGATTCAAGTGTTGCTGTTTGTGTTTCATGGTATTGACAGCGGAACAGAAAGCTGCTATTGTATGTATAGTAGTTTCAATGTTATTTCTTTATAAGAAATGGTTAATTCGATAAATGCTTTCAAAAGTCTTAATGCTAACAAAGGATATAGGATGCTAATCGAAGAAGGGCTCTAGAGAGGTTAAAACAGCGTGGCATTACGAAGTCAGCTGGAGTGGCGACTGTAGGTAATTCAGGGGCTACGCCTTCTAGGGCATCTGTTTCTACTAGACACCTGGCGCAGGAGATAGAGCGTACTATCACAGGAAATGAAGGCTCCAAAAGGGACAATTCTGCCATCGGAAATGGGGGATCGGCTAGTAGGAATTCCACATCGAATTTAGGGGAAATAACGAGTGCTAAAAAACAATGGATTGCGCCTTCGATCAGAAGGCAGGACTATATTGAATACGATTTCTCCACGATGAAGGATGCAAACGGTGGATTTATTAGTAATGAGGCTGAGCGCGAATGGGGAGACAATAATGATAGGGAAAAGACTTTGGAAGACTGGCGGCGCGAGCAGCGTGAACGGAGGGCGCTGTACGAGGATGCGCCGCCGCCATTGGATCTTTCGCTAATTCCGAAGTGTACAGAATGTAATATCAACGTAGAAATGGACCCTATCATGAAAGAAGTATTTCACTTGCAGGTGTGTAAGACATGTGTAAGAGCACACCCTGAGAAGTACTCTTTGCTTACAAAGACTGAATGTAAGGAGGACTATTTTCTGACGGATCCAGAATTGAACGATAATACGTTGTTTGACAGGCTGGATAAACCCAATCCACATTCCGGGACATTTGCTAGGATGCAGCTGTTTGTTAGATGCAAAGTTGAGGAATTCGCATTCAAGAAGTGGGGAGGTGAAGAGGGCTTAGACAAGGAATGGCAGCGACGTGAGGAAGGTAGATTACAGCGACGTGAAAAGAAGTACCAACAACAAGTTAAGGAAATGAGACTGAAAACAAGGGCACAAGAGTATACAAATCGACTACAGGAAAAGAAACATGGTAAAAAGCATGTACATCAATTCAGTGCTCCCGTTGAAGGAGGCGCGAATGAAGATGGGATACCAGTTTCTAAAAGAAGATGTGTTGAATGTGGCCTAGAAATTAGTGAGATATTAATGTAAATGTAAATATGTATGCATGCGATAAAACTACAATTCAATGAGAAGTTGTTCCTCTTCTTTCTCTGCTATATCTGAATCTCTTGCATTAGATTGCCAATCGTTAGCGACCTGGATTTTCTGCTGTGGAACGGTTGGAAAATCGAAACCAGTAATATTAGCATTATTTTTTGTTTCATTATGATGTTTTGACGTACTTTGTACGTATGAAGGCTCTGACGGTTCTGCGGCGGGTAAATTTCTTGCTTGGAGACGGTATGGGTCGTCGGAAGGCTTTTCCGATATGAGAGGAGTTGGCGGTTGTATGACAGTTTTTGGGCCTATTAGAATTTCATCCAAACCGTTCACGTGTAAAGAGGATCCCCGATTCTCTTGTACAAACGATGGAACCCTCACATGTCTTGTAGGTGATTCCTGCCTAATTGGGGCCCATTCCAGAGTAGTACTCTCCATCCTATTGTTAGTGGTTTGGTAAGAATAAGGATCGTGTGGGACCTGCGGAATGGCGTACTGCTGTGAAAAATTGATATTCCTTAACTGTCTTTCCAAAATGGCATCGTAGCTCGTAGTTATTTCAGATATTTTGGCGTTCATATCCAGTAAGCTGTTATACTTAGTGTATGTGTCATTCAAAGCCTGGTTCAAACGTGGCCTTGTACCAAGAACCTTTTGGTACAGTTGCTGTAGCTGTATGTTTTCCAAGACAGCGGATGCAGGCTGGCCTTTCATCTTATCAACAAGAGTTGCAAAAAGTAATATATCGTCTTCTTCAGATGGGTTTAGTTGATTAGTGGGATATTGGGCAGCAGGGAGACCAGCGTGAGAGACTTCGTCTACTTGTGATGCCCTCCTCTGCTTTTCAAGCTCGTGCTCCTTCAAACTTGCCTCAATAGCTGCCTTCAAATCAGCGTCTTCCTCCTCCTCCTCCTTTATGGTGGCTTCCTTCGTGCTCTTGACATTAGGTATCACAGTGTCAGAATTACGGGATTCTCGCAAAGAAAGTTCAATTGCTTTCCTTAATTCATTGTCTTCATGGTCTTCATTATCGTGGTGTGCATTCTTTTTCTGTTTGCGTTTCCGGGACTTCTTGGAATAATGCCTTCTCGTTTCATGGCCATCGTAACAGGAGTCACATACTCTAACAGACTCTGGAATTCCTAGTTCTGGCAAAGGTAACTTGTGCGAGGAATGTTCCTGGCAAAATATGCCCCCACAAGAACGGCAGTGGTGCTTCCGATTCAAAATGCTGAACGAATTAGAGCAAATCATACAAGCATCCGAATCAACCCACTCCGCCGGCGTTTTGGAATCAAACATCGCTTGAGAAATATTTAAATAGTTCACCGAGTCCGTAGGGAACTCAACTCCCTGGTTTTGCAATCTTTCATAAACGTTCACAACATAGTTTAACTGCGAGTCATTTTTAAACGCTGTGTAGAGTTCAAAAACCATCCGCGTACATAGTTGGAGCAAATCACTATTATCCTTGATCTCTTCGGATAATACAGTCCTTTCTAAACAGTCCATAAACTCCCTTGAGCACACCTCTTTCAAAAATGGTGTACCTCCATTTTTAATGCAAACCTCAACAAGCTTCCAAGACGCAAGCTGAGTGTTGGCATTTGAACGAGTTTGCATGATGCGCTTCTTCAAAGACCTCATACAATCTTTAGGAGCCAATCTTCGTGATCTAATAACATCAGAAACCTCCAGGGCCAGAGAGAGATCAATTTCACCATTTGGAATACTTTCATTTGTAGCTCTTTGTATGCAATCATCTAGCTCAGAAATGGTCTGAGCAGCGGAACTGACATTCATTATACGGAATAATCGCTAATACTAGTGATACAGTAGATATCCGGACGATTAAATTGGTGAAAGCTGTTGACATGATGGTTAACAGGAGCAACATTAGTGATGTAGACAAAAAAATAATAGTGTAACAAAAGGGCTCACGTGAGATGAATTAGATACAAGGAGACGTAACACAGCAGGAATACGACCTAAGCATTACTATATATACGTCTAAGAAAGTAGGTTTTGGTATATGACTGTATCAATTTCATCGGTGACTCTCCTAAAAAGCTGCTAAAGATTAAATTGTAAAGAATGCCAAAGAACCAACTCCTATGAGTGCCGCTCCACACCACCAGTAAAATTCCGAGTTAAACACGGATTGTTTCTTAACGGCATTAGTCTTGTACTTATTTTCGAGACTGCGTTTAACAGTATCTCTTAGACTTCTTTTGGGGCTGTTAGTTGTGGTTATTTCAATACCACGGGCTGCGGTTGGTCTAAGAGTAACAGTTGGTAGCATTTGTGGAGGTTTGAAAGCTAAGTAGAGCGGCTGTAGGGGACTACCATCGAAGGCATACAATTGAAGTTTCTGCTTTCCGTGATAGTCGTCTAGTTCAACAGTAAAGCGCTCGAATAAGGTGTCATGACTATAGCGAACGTATTGAGATTTTCCCTTATCATTGCAAGGATCACTAACTAACTGCCTTCCGTCAACACTGAAAGGTTTCAGCACCATACTACCATTCTGGAGAATTGTGTACTTACCGTGCTGGAAAGTTAGGACTGCTACCGGGCAACTTGGATTCCTTGGGTTTCCAGAGACTCTGTATGCGGCCTCTTCATAAAATCCGTCTTCAGTGAAAGAATATGAAATACCCGGCAAGGAAGGTTCAATGAGTAGCTCGTCTACTGGGTCGAAAAACCCAGGACCTGTAAAAACTTGATTCGATTTAGATGACCATGTACCATGTAAGTCTTTTCCGGACTGTACCTCCGCCCACGAGCAGGTTAAAAATGTGCAAAAGACAAGTATAGCAGGTATATTAAAGGGAACCATTATCATAATATCTTCCGGAGCTTGCCAACTTTAATATAGTACAAGTAATTCCTGGTATAAAGAACTCTTTCCAGTTATTTCCGTCACAGTTCACCGTCTAAGCCAGTGAAGAAGTACTTGATTTGCTGAGAACATCAGGGTTCAACGTTATATAATTACGTACGTAGTGATGTTTGATTATCCAGCCCGCTGCTGGTTATTAATACCTAAAGCAGAAGTTTGGGTCTTTAAAGCTCCCAATAAGGTGCTATATCTTGGGGTTCAGGAACTTTCAGGGTCAGCTGGAAGTCTCCAATGCTATAGTGTCAACTTTTTTTTTTGCTGTATGTATGAATAAAGTATAAAAAGGAATGACATGATAGGAAATAATAGATAATAATTATAATGCAATTGTTGTGTTTAGAGTCCTTGGGGTAGTTATGCTTAGTTTAGTTGCTATACCAACGAATTCATATTGCCTAAGGCAAGAGATACAAGTGAAGATCTATTGCTATTGCAGATATTAGATTCGTCATCTGTTACGCCATAAAAATTATTATGACCGGGGAACTTTACCCTATGTGGTACAGGATCGTGGTTCTCTTTATCTTCCGCGCCAATAACGCTGACCTCACATCCGTCTCTATCTCTCGCTACTTTGGAGATGCTGTTGACGCTAGTAGTGCTGCCGCCCACGCTATTCTGTTTTGGAACGCAGAAAGAGTATATTTGGGGCGTTAGTGGAGACTGCTGGTTAGAAACAGAGCTGAAAACACTGTTTTCTGAGTTGCTTGTTGTCCGGAGCGGTGTGCAGTTCGAGCGCTGAGAATATGTGGGTGACGGTATTGAAGGCGGTTCGTAAAAAGTAGAGCTCTTGGATAGGTCCATGGCTGCTGCCAATTGGAGCTTCTTGTGTAGTGCAAGGTGGTAGTCTTTGACCTGTGCCACAAATTGTAGGACGCCCAACTTATTTTGGTATGCATCTAGTAATTCAGGTGGGCAGTCGATGACAGCGTTGACAAAGATGTTTAGGACAGCGGCCTCGTGCGATGGGGTTGGGATAGGAGTTAGCAGAACAGGTGCTAAGTCCTGCTGCATTAACTCATTAATAATGGAAAAAATGCCGTGGGAAGCCTCGAAGACCTCGTATTTCAGCAAATCGTATTGCCATACAGAGAGGTCGATCAGGAATGTTTTGATGTTGATTAGTTGTATCTTCGCATTCAAGTCCTGGTCTTCCTCCGAAAGATCGTCTTCAGTGGCTGCGCTATCCTGGGAGTCCCTCTTGCTTGTCGCATACCTCCTGCTGTGTTCCAACTGCTTTTTATAAAGCTCATATTGTATTAAACAATTTTCATCAACATTGAGAACGTAATCATTTATCATTGGTTCGTAAATATCCCATGAGAGTGTATCAAGAATGTTCCTCTCCATTTGAGCAAACATAGACTCGTCGAAGAGATGAGAGCCACCGCAGTAGTGGACCAGTTCCGATAGCCTTGGAATACGGGCTCTCGGATTGGGTCCATAAAATCTTCCACCGGTGGGAACAACAACGTTGTTTATAATATGATTACAGCCTCCCCATGTTTTTGCCGCTAGCCACAAACAGGTCCCGATGACTAGCTTGGACTGGTCTCGCAGGACGACACGTTTGGAACAGTAGCGGTCATAGAGCCTAATTGTATGAAAGAAAATACCGTTCGTAACTCTGGTCTTTAAAGATAATTCAAAAGCGAAGCTGACTATAATACTCCTGGTTTGTATAGGGTTCATCTCTGGTTGCTGGTCAATTAGTTTAGGGTCAGGTTTGACTCTCGACGAGTGTTCCAACACATTTTCTGAAATCTCATGATGATAATCTTGCACTGTCTCATAATGTGCAAGTAATTCAGCATTTGATAGTTCGATTGGATAGTACTTCTGTTTGGCATTAACAATTAACCCTGCAGGAACAGTTGCTGGGCTCATATTCTTAAGTTAATTAGTGAATGGTCACAAATGCTATTGGGTTTGTCAACTAAATGTATAAATATCCTGGAGTCCAAATGTATCGCATTAATATGATGGTCGCGCTAGTGAATAAAACGAAGGAAATTAAAGACGATGTAATCGTTATTATGGCAATTCTAATAGTACAATTTCAGCAGTATGAGGAGGGTATCTTGTAACAATGTGTTGCAACGTCTTCCTACAAGATAATTATAAGTGGATGCGTAGCATAGCCGTATCTCATTGAACCATTATATATTGTTCTGGTTGTAGAGCAACCCAAACGCCATTCGACCAGGTTAAATCTGTAACTATCGACAACGCCAATTTTTCCTGTCTTGTTGCCCCCAGATCTTCGGTTCCATCCTTAATGGAAACAGCAGATACCAAACCTGCCACGTAAAATAGAACAATTCAGGCTCAATGCAGGGGTCTGATAGCTAAACCGCCAAAAAACGTTTCACTGTACTGCGCCAGTAACTAACTTCAAACCTAATTGCCGATGCAGACTCCCGAGAGACTTCGTTGGCAATGGAAACACCAAATGAAAAAATTTCCATGGAAATTTACTAGCAAAGTAGTTTCCTTTCTTGGCGATTTGAACTTGTAGTGTTCAACTTCCCATGCCTTCAATTTAAGAAAGTCTACTTTCAGTTCTAAGGCGGCACTCTGACGCGAAAATTTAGATGCAATTTTTAACATGGCCATGGGTAAGAGGAAATACGGGAAAACAATCACATCTCATCTCGGTTAGCCCGATATGATGTAAGGTTGTAGACAAATGGTCAATCCTGCTGCGTCATGAAGTAACGTTAATACTGGAAATAGGAAACGCTTTTACTCAATTGAACGCGTTTTTTCACAGAGTAATCATTTTAAAGTTAGCAATTGACATCAAAGCTGAATCCGGTGTTGCAGAGTTTAGGAAAAATTACTTGATAGAATAGCAGCGATCGGAATCTGTGAAACATAACCGTTTCGGAGCTAGTCCAATGATATTCTCCGGGAGGGATATACATAAAAACACATCACGTAATTGTTCAGATGGACCTTCTAGCAGGTCAAACTTGAAAATAGTATTCGCGCGACCTGCAAACAATGCACAGATCTGCTGCTTCTGAGCTGTCAATAACGTTATTCCGCTAGATTCTTCCTCTGTCTTATGGTTCTCGGTGTTGTTGATGGTGCCTTTTTCAGGCACAACTACTCGCATTGAATCCGGACCTTCAATACTGCCATCCCATTCGTACGCAATTTCGTTTACCTGAAGTAATGTTTCGTCGATGACCCCTTCGCCAGATTTCCGCACTCTGACTGGTTTTCGTCCATAGTCTTTTAGCTCCACAGTGTCCACTATCGCCAGGTCCAGCGGTCTGTAAAGAGATATTGCTATCGAGTTTGTAACCAGCACTAAACTCCATGCATCGTCGAGAAACTGTGCTGCGTTTATGGTCATATTTGGAAAGTGCTGCGAAATAAACGGCGCGGTGCTGTGGTCCACATACAGTTCTATCATACTTTCGTTAACAAGCGGGCTACACGAAATTATCCCAAAGGCATCACCCTTCCTAATAATCCAATGTTTATCTAAACTATTGTTTAGCACAATTGAGTTCCCAAGCCCAATACTATCTTCAGCATTGGCTTGTAATACATAAGTATTCAAATAAAGTGCATTGGTCATGGTGTGTTTGTCAAATTTACTCACAAAGACTTGAAAGCTGTGCTCATCAACTGGGTATATGTCATTGCATCCTATCATATTCGTCTGGATATAGCCGAGATTCTTTCTTCTGTGGGTGTCTATGCAATACAAACAGCCGCTGATCCCATCTGCGACCAAAATAATACCCCTCTCCCACATAACCTCAAACTTAGATACCTTATAATCCACTGACACAATGTCAGCGTTCTTAAAAGTCTTACTATCCAAGTCAAACGTTACCAAACTGAATTTGCCGTCGTTAAATATCACCATTAGTAGATCAGTATCCTGAAACCGGCAGCAGAGCTTAGTTAATGGGTCAAGAGGCCAGCTTTTAACTAGCTTTTCATCAAAAAATAAACGCAATCTACTTTCATAAAGGATCAAAGACCATGATTCATAGTACCAATTGTTCCCTGTAGCGTTCATAGCCCCATATTTATTCACTATTATTGCATGTTTAAACAGAATGTTACCTCCAGCATTTCGCGCTATAAAAAATATGAACCTCCACTTGTACCTTGGGTTTGTGGTATGCGCGAAATAAGTGAAACATATGAAGATAGCCTCTAGTACGGTGATTTGAGGAGTTCAGAAGTGTATTAGTACTATAAGGCTATAAATGGGCTTTCTAGGTGATGGTTCTGAGGATAGCACGGGAGCTTTAAAGTGGATATTTGATGCATTGCTTAAAAGGCGCGAGTCCCCATCGCTGAAATATAATCGTGAGTTCTCGCAAGATGATACAAATAATAGAACTAGAGGCCTTAATCCACCTCTATGGGAAAACCAGGATCTGAGGCGCCCACGCTCGCACCGTAGTAACTCGATGGATACAGAATTCAGAGCAAGATTTGAACTCCTGCCTGATGAGGAAGAGCCAGATTTGGTAAAACCAGTTCTAATGGAACCAGTAAAATTGGATTCTAGGTCCCCGATGGATGATAGTATTACTGATACGTTTAAAATGGATGCCAGGCGTAAAAACGAGCTGAACTTCAGACCACCTAGGCCTGATGACCCGATAATATCACGTCTTTTTGGTCAAAACGAAAGCCACGCGAACCGGGCAGACGGCCCAAGCCGATCCGCTGGGCTGCCGGGTGCATTTCCACACTCAAGCAGTGGTGCTCCCGATGAGAACGGCTCTCCGCTTCTCTCCTACCGCACAACCACTATTGACAGGACTAACGACTATATTAAGCTTTTGGGCCAATTATCCCTCAACAATAAAGAGCTAAGTAACCTCCACCTGA
Source organism: Eremothecium sinecaudum (assembly GCF_001548555.1). Taxonomy (NCBI): domain Eukaryota; kingdom Fungi; phylum Ascomycota; class Saccharomycetes; order Saccharomycetales; family Saccharomycetaceae; genus Eremothecium; species Eremothecium sinecaudum. The sequence goes on along the minus strand of NC_030896.1, from coordinate 974,063 downwards.
GTTTACAAAAACACCGTCAGCAAGCTTACGAAGAAGACACTTACCGTCAAAAGTACCTAGAACTGCGACAGGAATTGATCCAGGAGCTACGACAATCAAAGATGATATATGACAACTACACTCATCTCTACGAAAGATACAAAAACTTGAAGAAAAACAGCCAAAATCAGCCCTACTATCAGAACCTTATAGCCAAGTTAGAAGCGCAGATTGTAGATCTCACCATATCAAAGGAAGAGAATGACCGCAAACTTCGAGATGAGTTATTACAATCCCAAATTCAGTATGAGTCGCGCATTAATGAACTTGAAGACCTTTTAAAGAGCAGGAACAGCTCCATTTTAAACACAACTCCAAGTACATCCAAAGATAGTGATTTATTGGGCACCCCCTCACCCTACCGCAAGTACAACGACACCATCGACACCCAATTTCTTAATCATATAGTTAAGTAGTTGGTGTAAATAGCTTTGTACGTACTACGATTTCTCAAAGGTTTTAATATCGACAACTGAAAAGAGAACATAGAAATAGTCGAATACAACCAAATTTAACGGAGATTACACCGTTTATGAGAAGCTATAACCCTAGTCCTAGTAATTTATTGTTGAATACGGGATATTTGCTCTTATACTAGTTTTTTTCCTTAAATTTTAGAGTTATTGGTTGTTCATTCGGTGTGCCACCTTAATTTGTGATCAATAAGGTGAGAATAACTAGTTGAAATATATTATCACGTGCAGAAGATTATAGAGCTTAAAAGGCTAGTTTAGTAGTGGTTATAAAGGTGAATATGTCAGTTGTTCAATCTCCGCGGCATGCGTCTATTGTTGGCGGTCAATTGGGTGGTAGTGGAAATAATGATCATGGGTTAACGAATGTAGATGAAAGTGGAAGAGAAGGAATGAATGTTGGTAAAGGATCACAAGAGTCTGGTGGAGGGCTAAGTAATGCTAGTTCAGGGTTTGGAGGTAATGATGGGGCAAATTCTGCCTCTGCAACTGGATCGCACAAAAGACTTGATCTAGAAGAGATGGTTGCGGAGTTTAGCGGTTTGCTGGGCAAGGAAACTTGGTCTAAGTACGCGCAAATTATCAGTCTTTTCATTCTGGGAAAACTTTCTAGGAAGGAGCTGGTTCAGGAGCTGGATCTTTTGTTGACTCCTACACAGTCTGCAACTGAATCTAGTTCGCCGGCAGTGAGCCGTCCTCTACTGGTACGATTGCATAACCAACTTCTGCTGGCGATGTTGACTAATGCACTTCGAGATTCTCCCATGGGGTCTAAGTCGTCTGACTCGTGGGGGTTCCAAAATGGTACAGCATATCAGAATAAAAAGCGTATAAATAAGCACAATTCGCAGATAGAGACATATAAGAAGATTGTCATGTCTCTACCGATGAAGGATAGACAGAGGTTAAAGGAAATTACCAAAGAAACCGGGAAGAGGGGTTTTGTTTTATGTTCAGTGTTACAAAATCGTCTGGCAAATATTCCAAAAATACCAATCGTAACGAATCAAGAAACCCTAAAAAGAGTTAAAGCGCACAACCTAAATACACCTCTGGAATGGTCCCAGGAGATTGTTAGTGGTCTGTCTGCTCCTTTGGCTACGGAGAGTTATTCTTTGCCAGATAATGATACTTTATATCTTCGGATGGTTAGCGCAGCTCGTGAACATGGATTGGTGGGTGCTGTTGATGGTCGATGTGTTGAAATACTGTCCCTAGCGCTAGAATATTATCTCAAAACAATCGTGGAGTCTGCTATTAACACTGTTAGATACAGAGAGAAAAAATACTCTGACTATTACGATTTGAACCATTATGGGTTTCAACAACCGATAGGCGAGGTTTCGGAAACTAATGATTCTAAGAATAAGCTGATTTCCTTAAGTAATGAAGACTTGCAGGAGACGTTTACAATTTATCCGAATTTGGTAGAACCAACGGGTGCATTCTTTAGATTGAACGCAAGTCGCCTGATAAATGATGATGAATTAGTTCACTTTAAAAGTCCTATCGATGACTTGCCACAATTTCTGGAGGACAAACCTACCTTTACTCCTGTTGATGAACGTAATATGGGTACAAAAGAGGAGCTGAACTGGTTGATAAGGGATATACTTACTAAGGAATAGTAATAATCAATCTAGGCTCTAATTAGCATTGACGCGTAGACACCGATTAAAAACTAACAAAAAACCGTACACTATATATTTATATTTTTGTATCATTACTACTCAGAGGCTTTTATCTCCGTATTTTATTTGTTTTTTATTAACATGAAATTCGTTTCTGCCGACTAACTTGTTGCGCGATGTCTAACAAACTGTAGTCCTCGTATTTTAGTGATAGCAATATAAGTGGCTTTGTATTCGTCAACAATTTACGTAGGATAACGCTGATTGGAGAGCTAGATGATGAGAGTGGTGACGATGATGCCAACGATGCCAACGATGACCTGTTCGATGACACCGGCGATGCGGATGATTTTTGTAGGCAGTGGGACATATCTTTCGGTACGTCGACAAAATGTACATTATGTGAAGATTGCTCATCATGCCATATTTTAAACTTCAGTATAATAACACTTTGTTCACTAGTTTTCTTTTTCAACTGGTTGATGACAGTCAGAGAATTCTCTTTCGAGGTAATTACCACTGATCTAGATTCAAAAGCTACAGAATTGTCGTCGATCACCACCTTAATTTCGCTGTTATCGGAATGGTTTGGAGAACTGTTTCCAGGAAGTATCATATCGCATGACACCGACTTTTCGGATAACATAACGCACTGAAACTCCGCGTGATCATAAACTTGTCCCATTAACCATTTTATGAAAACACTAATTATGGAATTGTCCTTATCTTGCTGTAGCGATATTATGGTGCTATCGTAGCGGTTTTGTAGGCACATATCCATATAAGCCTGGCACTCTTGTTCGAACAAGTCCTCTGCAGACAAAATTTGTTGTGGAATAATCTTGCTAAATGAAAACTGTTTGGAGTCTCTGGTTGTAATAGTTCTAGAAGAATAATCAACAGCACATGGTAGCACAGAATCGTCTACATATGCAAAGCAGCGAATGCACCCGCGTAGCTCTTCAATTGTATTTTCTATCTTCTTGCGACTTAGCTGCTGTTCTTCCATTTTCGAAAACAAGAACTCATGCTCAGCCTCCACTTCTGCCGTTTTCTCCGCGACTAAAGCAGTCTGTTTTCTTTCATTTTCTAATTCCTCCTGCAAGTGTCTGGACTGCTTTTCAAGTGGATGAATACTACCTTCAGATAAATGTAACTCCTTCATACATGCCTCAATTTCTCTCTCTACCTTTTCCTTTTCCATCTTACACTCATCTATAGAATCGCTAATTTTGTCAGCGTATATTTGCTTGTCGTTTAGTTCCTGTGATAGAAGTTCAAACTTGATTGAAAGCTCTTGGAACAGCGCCATCTTTTGATCTTTAAACTCACTAAATTCCTTTTCCAAAGTCTTTTCATATTCCTTGCATTTCTCTATATTTGCTCTTTGTAATGCATCCCAATTATGCTCTAATGCAGCCTTTCCTAACTTCAGTTCCTCTATTTCCTTAGTCAGGCCTTCTTCTGGTTTCATGTTCTCCAAGGACAGTAACTTAAGTTCCCATTCTTCCCTTTTAGTATTAATTTCCTGGTCTAACTCATTCTCTAACTTCTGTACCTCCAGGTCCTGCTCTAAAGTAATATTCTTTAGCGCTAACTCATTATTTGCCCTCATAACATTACATTTGTTATTTAATAACTCCAACTTCGTATCAATCTGCGACATATCAGCTCGCAAATCTTTAAAGACGGTTGCTTTTTTATTCAGGTCATATCGAAGTTCTGGTATCGTTCTTTTCTGCATCTCTGTCATATCTTTCTCTATGTCATCGATGCCTTTCCGGAAATGCTGGATATCCTTCAAAACCTTACGTTCCCTTCTCTTGACCTCCTCAATCACCCGAGGATCACCATAATAGTACTTATTCATAAGTCTAGCACTATGGCTAGTCGTCGTGGGTGTGAATGCCGTCTTAGCGGACATATTGCAATTTATATCTAAAACTTGTGGTGATGAACCTGCTGTATTCGTGATTTCTGCTAGTGGGCTTTTCGTAGCAGCTTTTTTATACCGAGGCAGTTGAGAATCCAAATCACTGGCCCCATGAGGTCTTTTGACACTAATCGACGGGATTCGAGATTTGCTCATGTTTTTGTGTTGGTGTCTAAGGTGTTTCAAAATCGTGTCAGCTTTGCGGCAGATATTTAATAACTAGTCTGATTTCAGATTTGGTATCTGAGCACCTCAACCAACTATCAATTTACCCAATTGATACCCTATCTATCTTCCAAACACCTAACCGGATGCCAATGGGTCACCCTTATGAGTTAATCGGGTTATAACCATAATAAACAAAGGAGCTAAAGCCAATTAACAATTGAAAGGACTAAAAAAGTCAACAAAGTAGAGAATGAATAAATAATGGCTAAATATCACTCCAGACGAAACACATAAGACTATGGGATATATATACTAAAAGGTAACTCGGAGTTGCTCAGGCCTGAGCGTCTATATACAGGTGCTTGGACAGTTTCCAATTATTCAAAGTCAGACAGATTCACATTGCGAGTCATTGCAGGGAGAGCGAGTCTTATTCCATCAATTTTTTTATTCATCTTTATGCAGCAACCCAACCGACTTGTTTCGGTCAGACCATATGCAAGATCCAACATATCATTTTCGTCATCGTTTGGCTCTTCCAACAAATCATAGTAATCAGGATCAACAATTACATGACATGTTGAGCAAGCACATGATCCACCACAAGCGCCCTCCATGTCCAGGTTGTTGCTTTGTGCTATATCGAGTACGGAATCACCCTCACAAACTTGGAAGGTCTTTTGTGAGCCATCTTTTAGGATGAATGTAACATTGAGTTCTTCTCCTTTTTTTGGTTTCTGCAAAACATAATGATAGCGTTTGGCGAGTAAAGGCGACCGCTTATAGAGAGGAGAAGGGTAGGTTTTCTGGGTCCTTAGGAGGGCCGTGTATGGAATTTTATTTGAGGATCTTGGCAATAGGCGTCCTAGCATGACGGTTTGGCACGATATATGTCTTCGTTTCTCTGTCGTGTCAATATGAAGAGAGAGCGTTAACAAATTTTACATAGTTAATGAGTAATTTAAAGCGCCCAACTGGCGGAAAAGAACCTACAAAGAAGAGATTATTATCAACACTAGGTCAGCGGCACGACAGATCTTATGTAGTCTACGAATCATTTCAGCTCCCTCGTCCTATACCTGCCCTGGCGGTAGTAACACAAGCGGTAGCACGTGACCTTCATTTCTCCTTGTAGACCATTTTGAAGGGTTGCGTTAAATTGATACTAGTACATAAAGCTACGTCGGCACTATAAGCACACGAATACAAAGGACTTGCGCCCACCCCCAGCGACATGTCATCCCTGCTAAGTACCTACGATTCTGAGTTCCAGACAACCATCCAACAATGTAAGACTCTCCTCCAACAAGCTGCATCGGAGCCTCTACCGGAGCGCAATAGCACACTCAAATCCATCGAACAACACAAAGATGAACTGTTCGACATTCTAGATCAGATGGATGTGGAGGTCAATAACTCCGTGTCCGATCCACAACAGCGCGCAACGCTGAAGGCGCGGCTTCGCGACTTCCGCAAGGATCTGAATTCAGTAAAGCAGACTCTTCAGGAACTAGTCGACACCAGGAATAGGGACTCCCTCCTCTCCAGCCACAGCCCTTCGCTGGAAGATGATCAGCGCCAGCAGCTCTTATCAAGCCACGCTATTTTACAGAGATCTGGCAGCAAACTTGTTGACGCCACCAGGCTTGCAAACGAAACTGAAGATGTCGGTAACCAAATCATGAGTGATTTGCGCATGCAACGAGAAACGTTGGAAAACACCCGCCAGAACCTGTTTCAGGCAGATGCATACATAGACAAGTCGGTGCGAACCTTGAAGTCAATGAGCAGGCGGCTGGTCGCCAACAAGTTCATTTCTTATGCTATAATCGCAGTCCTAATCCTACTAATACTACTAGTTCTCTACTCCAAGTTTAATTAGTTAGTGAATCCACGTAATACATGTTTCACTCCTGTCGCGTCTGTGTTTGCGACGAAGAGGCATCTTATTCAAATTATTGATTTTTTTTTTATAGACCGTACATATGCTTACAACAGTAATTATCCCATCCGTTGCCCCACGAGGTGCAAAAGTTCCCATGCTGCACCTTAAACGCGCGTTAACCACAACCTGTAATTGTCCTGCGCGGCGTTCGCAAATTCTATGTTCGACTGTATTTCGCACCCATTAGTAATGTGTATCAGTCTTGGTTTAATATTTCCGCTAGTCGCAGCCGTATTACTAACGGCGGGTGTAACATTGGTGACAAAGCCGTCCTGATCTAGAGAGAAAATATCGTCTTCAATGGCGCCCATGCCAATCTTGGAGGGCTGTCCCATGCTCAAGTAGCCATATAGCTCGTCCTCTTCTTCGTAAGATCTACCGTACTCAAGTGGACTACCGTACTCCTCAGCTTCTGCAAACCTTTCAAACTCTTGCATTGTATGTGTATAATTAATTTGTGGTGTATCTAAGTTATCGCTATTTGCGTAGTTCTGTTGTACTAGTGCTGCCTTTAGTTGCACTATATACCGCTGTAATATTATGTTGTACTTGAAAATGCCAAACACCTTGTGGACTACCAGGTTCCAATGTCTAGTTGTTTATATACAGGACCTTATACATATTTTATATATACCTCTTATATGAAAGACATCTCACTATGCAGTGTTTTTGCGATGTCCCAAATGAGTCGATCCAATTCTCCACTGCCACACCTTCTTTTTGACTCATCTGCGCTCATGCACCTACCTCGACAGATTTATTATGTGAGAAAACACTGTCGTGATTACGGCTTCAGGGTTGCTGTTTCGTACACATAATGAAAGACACCCAATCAACCTTGCAGGCCATGTGCGCACGCACGCTCCAAGATTACAAAGACCGCTAGAAAATGAGCCATTAATGTTCGGCGGGTGCGCGGATCAGCCCACATGGCCATAATAAACCAACATTGTAAATCGACCACCTGATATGGAAAGGGGGACGCAGGAGGATACTAAGAATAATACGTATGCTATACAAAACTGTACATTCCGAACTGCATAGCTATGCCACTAAAAAGGTATAGCACGACGTGGAAGTTGGTGGAATGCATGCCCCTGGCGTTTTGGAAAAACAAACCCACGAGGTAAGTTTCTACAAAAATTAATCTAGGACTGCCGCGAGCACGACATGACCGGGGTAGGGGCAATCCTTCCGACCAATGTGAAGCATATAGAAAAAGCATGCTCACCGTGACTCTGGGCGTCCAACGTAAAAGACATTGGTTATTTTAGGAAAAAAATTAACTATAAGGGTCATTCACCCGGATTGGCTGTTTTATATAAAGTTTTTTTTTGAAAAGTGTGCAGAGAATTCCCTTTCGAAACCGTCCGCAGGGCCGGGTAGCCCGGAATTTTTTCATCGCTTTCACGATAAGGGCTTGGGCGGTTGTTGGTTTTTGTATACGTGTTTCAGGAACGGTGAAACCTAAGATCTGGTCCCTTTAAACAAAAATGCAGCTCCTGAAACGGGAGTGTGACTCTGTAACACGGGTAATGTTTATTATGTCACCACTTTTCACGATTAAGATGGCGACTCTTGGCTAGACTTTATAGACTACAGTTTTAATTAGGTGTACGTAATGGCTGGCGCTGCTATTGTTTTCTATTCTCAGTGATGGAATCATACTCTCGAACGTTCGGCACATGCGCCTTGAACGGCGAGTCATCAGTTACCCACAAAGAAGTGCCGCTGACGTTACTGATACTATTTTCCATTCTGACGTAGCGCTCATAATCATGTACGACTTCTTGGATACGGATGGGCTGGACATTGTTGTCGAGTAGCTGCTTGCGGAGCATGGCAATGTGGAGTTGTAGTTTCATCTGTCTTATTTGGTTGTTTTTGCGTTCATTTAGGATTTGTAGTTCTCTCTTCTTTCTTGCGGCAGAGAGCTGGCGGGTGAGGAGGTCTTGCATTCGCTGTGACTCCATGATGAGCTTCTCAGACTTTTCTTGGGCATCAATACGGGCAATATAGTTATCTACTGCGAAATAAGTCAAACACGTCACAGCGATGACTAAAGCGACTTCGAAATACTGTCTTCGGAAGCCGGAGGCAGGTTGTTGCTGAGGGACTCGCTGTGTGAAGGGGGAGGGTGCAGGGGGGGCATTAAAGTAGGAGGGTGGCATCCAGGACGACGAGAACCTGAGACTTTGACGCCGCAACTGAGACATACAACTCTTGTGCATCTTAGTTTAGTTCAATGGCTTGGGGTCTACTGCTAATTGATGCAGAGAGTGGTGTAGATATGTTTATGTTTATGTTTCTAGAGTAAAGGTGTTAGCTACATGTCTAGTATGCGCCGTCAACTGACGGGCAGTACACCTGCAAATACGGTTTTAGATGCGGATACCGCCTTTCGAAGGGAAAATCACTACACACAAAAATCACGTGATAAGAGTAAAATGATAGTTTATATTAGATAGACTGGAGAGTAAATTTACAACTAAATACCAAAACTACACATTTCAGTGACGTCTAGAAGCAGCAATGATATTGTTCATTTCCTCGACCTTAGCCTTGGCTCTACCGAAGGTACCTAATCTCTTCTTGGCAACCTTTCTGGCTCTCTTTTCACCAGCGTTTCTGATCAAGTCAAGCAATCTTCTCTCGTATGGAGCTAGACCAGCGACTTCTCTGACAATGGATCTAACAAATTGGGTTCTGTTAGAAGATGCACCCTTTCTGTAGGAGATCTTTGGAGCTGGGGTCATTTGGGTGACCTTCTTACCCTTGTTCGCACCAACAGCAATACCTGTTTAAAGGAGTTAGTAACTAGTTTAGCCAATATAACTTTGGAAACGGATGAATAGACTGTAGTTTTGTTCGATATGTGGAATCTTTTCGATCGATGCAATGCGATATATTTTAACGGAAATTCAAATTCATACAGGGATCTAGTTCTCTTATCATCATGTCCAGGGATTATGGGTGTTCTAACATACCAGACTTAACGGCCATTTTGTCTTCAGGATTCTCTGTTGAATGTTCAAAAGCTGTTGTTAACCGAAGGTAATACAGTTATACTTAATAGTTAAACCTGCCTGTGTGATACTCTGGACGGGAGTAGGCCAAAAAATTTTCGAAGCTCCTCGTTACCCGGCCCTTAAGTTCTGAAATTTCAAGAAGTACTCTGTGGACCTTTCTGTGCAGCCCGGAACCTAAAGCTCGCTCCGCCCACCAGCTACCGTCGGTCCGCCTAGCGGGTGCAATTCCCAGCCACTGCCCGGTTACTGCCTACGCTGCTGCCGCCTCGCCTAAGCCCCAGCCGGGAGCCGCCTGTAAAAAACTAAACCATAACCGGTAACAAATTTAGAAAAGATAAAGTATGTATGGGTGTAAATAGTCACACTATTTGAAATCCAGAATTATTTACAGGGTCGAATCTCATACAGAGGTGGTGATAGTGTATCATATGACGAAAGGTAAAATCGCGGGGATTACATTACTAAGTCTATTATAATTGCATTCCCAAGTTTTAGACTTTCAGGACTATCTACATATTTCTAGATCAATGTATTCGATCTGCCTCAAATAGTAATCTGTTTGAAATCAAACCCGTACTGATGTAATTTTGAGACAATCCCATCAATGGGGAGATTTTGATGATTATCTAGAAAATCTCTGTAAGTGAGTGATTTCCCATCAGCGAGATACTCTCTGAGTTCTAGTGGGTAAAGATTGTACAACAGCTTTCTCTTACCACATGTGATTCTTAAAACCGTATCATTATGTGGAATTTCGTAATAAACAGTAACATCATTGCCCTCGGAATCCTTTACTATCTTGGCGTCCTTGTGTGGGGGATTCTCCTGTAATTTCTGGGCCTTTAACACCAAATACCTTAGTTTCCAGCCGGTAGGACCTAGTTCCTTTATTCTGGCCGATTTTTCCTTTGTTAAATAGTTATCAATGCCACCCTCTTTAGAGATTGTACGTAAAACTTTAGCTGTAAGTTTAATCTTGATTGGTCTTTTTAAAGCTTCACTCCAAAGAGATTTCCTCAACACGTTAGGTAGCCATGTTCTTCTTGTCCTGTTATTAGATTCGGACACATTATTACCAAACTGTATGAAGGAAGCACCATATAGCCCCTTGTTGCTTTGTTTGAAAATATGAGATTCACCATAAGGGTAATCAGGAAATTTTTTTGCTTGCTTTGGGATGTATAGTGGCTTTACATCACCTACTTTATATTCAGGTTGCTTTGCAACTCTTCTTGATTCGACCAAACGCCACTGCCTTAGCAGACAAGCTGCCGAACTGAAACCCCTTTGAAAATTAAACTGCATGCTGAAAAGGCGAGGGAAATGGAGACTAAGGCGCGTACTTCTTGTCCAATGCGTCTAGTAAAACGAAGATTCTACATTATCAACATTATTTTTGACTTTGATTCTCACCAAAAATTTTGAGTCTCACGTGACATATGTTCGCGGCGCTATAAAAGGTACATAAAAGAACACAAATTTGTATACGATGAACATCCGCATGTAATAATAGCTGGGTGCCAGGGAGTGCCAATATTGCTATCCTACCATGGCGCCTTAAATGACCATTGTTTATTAGCTTTTGTACGAGACAATGCTGAAAACGTGCTTAGCCGCGCATCTTTACTTTTATCGCTAGCTAGCTTCGTATTATTCATCTTCAGCGTTTGTATCTCATTCTCAAGAAGTAACAGTTTTTCCTCTAAAACTTGATTGTGATCCATAACTTCCAAATTCCTGCGCATAGTATTATCCAGATCTAACTTTAAATCTGAAGGAACGTTTACACCTCGCTCAGGTAGTACCCGTTTCCGAACTTCGTTAGAAAACTGGTCTTTAAGCACTATAATTGTTTGCTTTAGATCCTGATTTTCATCTATGAGAGTTTCCATTTCTACTCGCCTTTTTATCAACTCGTTAGCCAGTGATATGTGCTCTCTGTTTAAGTCTGTATATTCGTGTTTTAACGTGCGCATTTCATTTTGAAGCTGTCGATTCTTTCTTCGCAGTCCTTCAATCTCAATTTCCTTTTCTAGTTCTAGTCTATGAATCTCCTCATATTCAGCAGCATAGTTTCGTAACTGAATCGGGGTAATTTTCACGTGATTGATGGCATCGTGTACAAATTCATCAATATCGTACTCCAATTCCATCATCTTAGTGCTCGTAATATCAGTAAGGCCTTCAAATTTAATTTCTACTCGGTCCTTTTGCTCCGACCGTCTATATTCCACATTCTGCTTTAAGTAGTAATAAAATAACCCGTCCTTTAAGAATTGTACAAGCTTCTCAAAGTTTAATGTAAGTAGCGTGGATTCATTCTTTAGCAAAAGTACCACAGCAAACTTCAACAATGATTCAATGCCTTCAAAGAAAATAACGTCAACTATGCGTAGAACAAAATCCAAAGGAAATTTATACGCAAAAAAGGTGAGGAACCATTGGGTAGCGTACATGGATGAACGTATTCCCGAGCGGATCAAATAATTGTATAGCGTGGGCGAGCTGACTTCTAGAACTCTCTCGAATTGATACAATTTTAGCTGTAATCCTGGCATCTCAGGTAGGAAGAACTCCCTGAGGCCATAGTTCTTCATTAGTTTAATTAGTAGTTCCATAGCCTCGGATTCGTCGCTGACATTTAGCAATAGCGGAGCTGTAATAAACGCCATACCCTGTGTATACCCAACATCTGGATCAAAAAGGGAGTAAGCCTTTAGAACATTGAATAAGGAGTCCACCTTGTCACTTGGAATGTAATTCGTACGCATAATATCACGTTTGATTGCCTTTTCATGTTCGGATGGTATATTTAACAGTTCGTGATACAATTCTTTGATCTCACACGAAGTAGCGTTAGATATTAACTTCCAAATTATCCCACGGATCGGAGCTGGAACACCATTACTAACAGCCTTTTCTAGGTTTTCGGAGTCGTTCTCTGCAACATAAGAAAAGTCCTCGACCACAAGTGTCCAAAAATTCCAGTCAATATTACTATACTCCTCCACTTCCTCATGGTGCTCCGGTTCCCTTCCATTAACCGGGATAGTCTCTAGGACCTTGGTATATCTTTTTTTCAATTGCATCTGTTCGTTCTGGAAGATTTGCTGAGACTTCTCATCCAAGCCTATCAGCTCCTGCTTCTTCTCATGCCATCTATTCACAATCAAATCAAAGTCAGAAGAGACCCTTCGCGAGGGCTCAGTTTTTGATGAAATCTTTGTAAATGAAAGAGCTCTTGTAGGACTTCTTTGGCGCACAGGCAGAGGTGGAATGTCCTTCGAATTTGTTGACGACATCGAATCAGCGGTTGGAACTAGATGAGGCGAACTAGCTATGGGAAAGCTTTGTATCTCTTTGAAAGATTCGGTGCCACTAGAAGTATCAGTTTGACTGCCTTTTGAACCATCGGCCTCTTTACTGCTACCCAGCTCTAGCACTTTTCTAACCCGCCCTATCGAATCATCATCTTGTACTGCGATATCTTTAACTATAGAATCCGGAAAATCCGATGGTTCAAGCGCCGTAATAGGCTCATCTTCAGTCTCATATATTGAAGAATCCAATTGTGCCGTGTTAACCTCAGCAGCTGAGTTTAAACCAACTACTGATAAGCGATCTTCTCCCACCTTATCTCCATCCTGTGATGATGTAAGGGAGATGCTCGTCTCCTTCTCACCGTTTCCGTCCATTTTCCTATTCGCAAACTTGTCACCTAAATACTATAGTGATTCCTTTTAAGTTTTCTTTCCAAGTCCTTATGTTATGAGCGACACAGTTCCCCACGATTTTAACTTACCCAGCTTTGATCTATTCTTCAGGTTGATATTCGCAAGTAGTGATTATCGCCTTAACAAGGAAGATAGCTTCAATAAAATAACTATTAACACGGATAATGTTGGCGATGGATGATAGAAGTCCTTCGGTATGTGATTTGAGATACTGAAACTTCTTTTTACAATGCTGTTGAGCCTTGAATTGTTTTTATATACTGATACAAAAAAAGGGAATGTTTTAAATCAGCGCGTTTTCAGCCAATTGCCTGTGACCAGTAACCGCCGATTCCTGTAATTATGCTTAGTTACTCTCCGCTACTTCTACTTGTATTATAAATAAGATTAATAGGGAGTTCTAGATTAGAGTAATCGCGAATATTGCATCAGCTTGTAACCTCTGTTATACATACGGTGTTTTTTGCTGTTGTACTTTTTACTTACAATGAAGTTATCATAAGCTTCTCTACTGCTTGGCTAAGCGCGGCAGGGTCGTGTAAGTGTACAGAGCAAAACGGTTTCTGTAAAAAAACGTGCTAACGGAGCGGCATATCCCACCACCTATGTTGGAACAGAGCACTTCTTCCGGTTCGCGCGTTGGTGTTACAATAATGTATACGTGTACATCTGGTGTACCAGCTGAAAGCGATTTGCCAGGAACAACTAAAAACTTTGATGTAAATCTGAAATAAGCCCTGTAGTTGAAGGATTAAGATTGGTGATTGATGATTCATTGACGCAGTGGGTCCCCTTCATCAAATGCTATCTAGTATAACGTTGTGTCTGTAGACAGGAATGCTTCAACTACTGAATGCTTTTCCAGAGGTAAGTTAAGAGTTAATGCCTCTACTAGGTTAGGCTTATCGTAGGTATGGGCTCCAAACAGTTTTAAAGCACTGGGAGCCGGTTTATAAGAGACAATTGTTGTATGGAACGAGAATCAATGTTCAGCAGATATGCTACAGGTGGTCTGCTGTACGCTAATCATTTGGCCGTGTACTAATTACTGTATCATATCTGACGTGAATCCAGGATTAGCGTACGCGGCTGGAGCCTAAGTCACCAATTTTTCATAGGTCTTTTTTCCAGCCGCTGTGGAACACCTCTCTTTTTCTGTACCGTGGAAGATATTCTAGAGGAATTCTTCTAATGTCGTCATTATGGGCTGATGCTGATTTCAGATGGGAATCCCCTGAAACTGATGGTGACATTCCATGTCCAGTGAGAACTGCATTGGCATATTTTCCCATTGTAATACTGCGCCTATATTACCGCCAATGCCACTCCGTTGGCCCAAATGTACACCGGCCTCAACAATTTGATCATTACTGCTGCTCCAACTGGCACGGCGTTAATCATTCTATTATTTAATTTCTGTCGGTGTATGTAATTTCAGGATACTGCTTTTCGGACTACAATGAGCTCCAATCATAAAGTTGATCTGAAGACCCAATCTGTTTCTTGTGCATTGAATAACTCCTTAATTAATGCGCTGATTAGCACATTCTCGTTAGCGCAGCTGGCGTTCAGGTCCCCATTATGAAAATCCAGAATATATGGAAATGACACGGCTAATGGTAGAGGTTAAGGTTCCGGACAATGTTATTCCAGAAATATACTGAACAAATAGGTTTGTAATAGTAATACTATCAAAAGATCACACACTATATTTCCAGTTAGGAAACTAACCGAAAAGTCTACGAATCTAGTGTATAACCCAGTTAGGTAAATAATATAAGGAGGCGGTTTGATTCACGATTATGAAACGTTACGCGATAATTTAAATTAGGATGGCAATTATTGCTTTGAGATATTAACAAATCTAAACTTACTTAAGATCAACTGTTTTTTGTCTTGCGGAACTTGCTTCCGCGATGATTAAAGAGTAACCTTGATTTGTTCAGTAACTTAAGTATGCCACCCGTACATAATGATAGTTGAACTTCTTGATTCAATGCTTCTTAATATTTTAAGTTGGCCTTTCTTAGAGAGCTTGCATACGTCAAACAATGAGTAGACCGCTAGCCAGAGAAATAAGGGCGGCAACCCTGAAAAAGGTCATAAACAAGGACTATTTTTGATTATGGCTAAGGTCAAATGCTTTCCTAGTCTTTCAGGTCAGGTCAAATGGGCTAGGACCTCAGGAGCATGTACCCCTGATGGTCATGCATTATTTTCAGTTTTGGGTGGCGAATCTAAGGGTGTGGTTGTGAAAAAAAACAAAGCTACTCAGGAAGCAAATACGAGTATAATGGTTGAGAGTACACCTGTAGCTTTGCGGCAGGATGCTGGTTCCGATGCTGTATCGCGTACTATGGAATCTGAGAACTACCTACCATATAAGCTGATTGAATATCTTAAACAGAAGTGTTCGCTGCTGGAGAAAAAAGTAGCAGCGCTTGCACATATAACCGATCAAAGCCGCCTGCGACAGGTAGACGATCTTTATGACTCTCAATTACAGAAAGTGACGCGTGAGATCGATAGTGCTGAGTCTAAGCTGAACAGGGTAGTTAGCTCTATGGCATCAGAAAGTCAAGTGAAAGGTAGAATATTACCTTCAACATTGCCTCCGGACGAAGAGGAATCAGATAGGTCTATACAGAGTGTTGTAGCTATCGCAGTCGATGACATAGAGCCGGTGGAGGTCGAAACTACGTCTAGGAGCCTGCGAAGTCGCCTGTCGGACGTAAATTATAGACTACCCACTATGGAAGACGAATTTAGCTACCGCATTGGAAACGCAGGTCCAAATGATGACGGAAACGAAGATCTTACAGCGGATGCGGAGACAGAAGATTCGCATTTCTTGGCGACATCGGAAGCCGACGTTGACAACCAGATCCATGACAGTGATCGCGAATTTGTTGCAGACGGGATTGAACAGTATTTGGAGGATGATAAATCTGTTGATAGTGATTATGTGGAAGAAGAAAGTGCGGTTGTACTTGAAAATAGAGATGTTCATGAAATTGTGATAGACTCATCCCCTCAAAAAGCTCCGTATGATGAGTATGTCCCAGAGATTAACTTGCTAGATCCAGATGAAGACGATTTTCTGGCAGATCCAATCATTGATAGTTTGCAGAAGAATACTTCTGATGCGCACCAAGCAGAAGAACTGTTGGAATTATACGATGGCCTTTCAGACAGCGATTTGGAGGCATTCGATCAAGAAAGGGAGAACCAGACGCAGCTAAACAATATAAGGGAATTAGATGACGACCTTAAAATTATTTCAGAAAAAACACTAGATTCGTCAAGAATTGAGCAAACATTACATTCGGTAAAGAAAGAGCTTCTTGATGTACCAGATCAGGATATGTTGGATGATGAAGATGATTTCTCAATTAGTGAGATTCAACAGTTTAGCACGGCGCCTTCAGTTCCTTCGACTGTTCCAATAGTATCACCTTCAGAGATAATTTCTCCGATCTCAACCTTCCCTTGGACCTCGGAAATGTTCCATAAACTACACAATGTCTTTAAGTTGCCCGGTTTTCGACAAAATCAAGAGGAAGCGGTCAACTCTACGCTATGTGGTCGCGATGTTTTTGTTCTTATGCCTACTGGTGGTGGAAAGTCATTATGTTACCAACTTCCAGCAGTTGTTAAATCTGGTCGAACACACGGCACCACCATAGTCGTATCACCATTAATATCTCTAATGCAAGACCAAGTCGAACACTTACTTGCAAAAAATATCAAAGCAAGTATGTTTAGTTCAAAGGGTACTGCCGAACAACGCCGACAGACATTTAATTTATTCATAAATGGATTGCTTGACCTTGTTTATATATCGCCGGAAATGATTAGTGCGTCAGTTCAATGCAAAAAGGCAATTGAAAAGCTATATCACGATAAAAAATTGGCTCGAATTGTGGTTGACGAAGCGCATTGTGTTTCTAACTGGGGCCATGACTTCAGACCTGATTATAAAGAACTTAAGTTTTTTAAGAAAGAATACCCTGATATTCCAATGATGGCGCTAACTGCAACTGCTAGTGAACAAGTTCGGATGGATATTATTCACAATTTACAGTTGAACAATCCTGTATTTCTCAAGCAGAGTTTTAATAGAAAGAACCTGTTCTACGAGATTATTCGCAAGGATAAAAACTCTATGAATAATATGTGTCAATCAATAAAGACCAGATTTAGAGGTCAGACAGGTATAATTTATTGTCATTCTAAAAACTCCTGTGAACAAACAGCACTGATAATGTCAAATAGCGGTGTAAAGTGTGCATTTTATCACGCTGGTATGGATCCAGATGAGCGGCTTAAGGTCCAGCAAGATTGGCAAGCTGATCGGATACAGGTCATCTGTGCAACTGTTGCTTTTGGTATGGGAATTGATAAACCTGACGTTAGGTTTGTGTACCATTATACAGTTCCACGTACTTTAGAAGGTTACTATCAGGAGACTGGGCGTGCTGGTAGGGACGGTAACCATTCATTTTGCATAATGTATTATTCCTTCAGAGACGTTAGGACGATACAATCAATGATCCAAAAAGATAAAAACTTGGATCGCGAACATAAAGAGAAGCATTTAAACAAACTACAGCAGGTTATGCAATACTGTGAAAATAGTACTGATTGTAGAAGGCAATTGGTTTTGTCATATTTTAATGAGACATTTGATGTAACCCTATGTGCCAAAAACTGTGATAACTGTAAAAATGGCCAAAATATAGAATATGAAGAACGTGTGGTTACTAAAGAAGCCTTGGAAATTGTAAAACTTGTTAGATCGGTGAAAGATGATAAAGTTACCCTAATCCATTGCCAGGATATATATAAGGGGTCTAAAAATGCTAAGATTATGCAAATGTGTCATGATGAATCAGATTTTCATGGACTAGGTAAGAAAATGAGCAAGTCCGATATTGAGCGAATATTTTTCCATTTGATTACATTACAAATATTACAGGAGTACTCGGTTCTTAACGGAAGGGGATTTGCTTCAAATTATGTCAAATTAGGTCCTAAGGCCACTCAGTTGTTGAATGGCAAACTGGAAGTTAAAATGCAATTCGCTGTTTCTTCTTCCGCAACATCAAGACCAGCAACCGCGACTGATCGCCTTACTGCCAAGGATTCAAGCAACACTGGCACCAATGATAGTGCACTTCCGTCAAATAAAAATCTCAGTACTTTTCTCTATGACAACAAATCGAGTAACATTAATGAATCAAATTTGAATGTGTGGTCAAGTACTAATTCACCTGAAGTCAAAAAACATATCTCTCAATGTATGTACAGACTGCAGGCTATGGTGGCGCGTAAGGCTAAAGATTATGGATTTGAAAACGCAGACGCGTTTCTACCTGCTCAAATGCTAAGGAAGCTGGCAGTAAATGTTCCAAATAGTGAACATGATTTTGCCATATTAGTTGGTGCGCAAATGAAGAATAAATTCAAATACTTTAGAAACTTGCTTCTAAAATTGAGGCAAGAAAGAAACCAAGTTTTATCCACTGTCTCAACTTACAATGCGTCTATTCCTTCTGTCAGTGGGTATTTTGTTCCTAATGAAGAAGAGGAATCAAGGGACTTTGAAGTCATTTCACAAATTAGGCAAACAATGGAACCATCTCAGTCAAAAGCTTCTACTGCGGCTATTAAAAAGCGCCCCAGGCCTACTAAACCTTCTAATGGTCGGAGATATAGAAAACACTTTAGAGGCGGATATAAAAAACACTAATGAACTTGACCACCTACTCACAATAGCTCTGATACGATCGTTGTAATGGTGTCAATTTAGTCCGTGGCCGTCATGTTTGGATTCACATTCAAGGATACATGTATTAGTATTGGAAAAGCACGATTTCGAAGACATTCTGATAACTAATACCCTTTATGGCCTATGTAAACGACATTTATTGCATGCTTCATGTATTATATAACGAATTAATTTAATATTACGCATAAGCAAGGACACTAAGGTGATAAGCTGTCATTGATATTAACACGCGATGCTATAAATGAGTATATACATGTTAAATTAACATAACTGTGTTGTTTTCACGCCTAGCGCGTTACAACTAAAAGACCTATGAGTCTACACTGTTTGATGTTTAGCATTAAGATTAAAACGTTTTATAATGATTAAAGTGGTGTAGTATTCGCGCGATTGGCGCTTGCGCCGGGAGCAAATGCAACAGCAGCAGCCGAAGCACTACCATCAACAGTAGAGGCAAGAATAGCACCGTTGCCGCTACCCGCATTTGCATAGGTAGCAGCGAGGCCTGAAGTAGCGCTGACCGCCAGAGGACTTCCGATAGTTACCTCTAGCAATCATCACAGTACCATTTTCTTTAAGTAGTATCTTTAGGTTAATGCAGGGTTGGTGGAACCACTCTAGCTGACAGTTTTCTCCATCACAGCAGACCATTTCGCCATATGTGATTTGGTTACAATAGCAATAAAGTGCTTCTTCATATTCATTCACAGGTCGAATCCTTGTATGCAATATCAGTTATGAGCAACGGTCGAATATTTCTGACAGTGCAGAGGTTAATTTTTAGGTATTCAAAATATTTCCTGATATTGTTATTTCATGGCACAACCGTATTGTTTACTAAGCTGCCTGGATATGAACAAATATGTGCTGTAAATAGTTGACAGGCCCGTCAATGCCACATTAGCTTCAGGCATTAAAACCAACTGCCCAGGAATATTGTCCCATAGAAATAAACCTATGTCTTAAGATTTCGGAATCGTTTCCCCGCAACATATCCAATCCAATCACCTTTGGGCCTCCATGTTAGGTTATTTACTTCATGTTGTGCTGTAAATGACATTTGCGGTACATCTACCGAATGAACAGTGCCTGAAGAAGACCACCTCTGCTGTGGAGTTCCACTTGTTAATGCATTGTCACTTAGTAATTCTAAAAGATCCCAATATAAAACCTGACAATCATCTCCACATGATATAAGCACATGCGGCTTCGAAGGATGCCATTTTATCTGGTTAACCGCACCAACATGACCAGTAAGGGTCAGGATTGGTGAGCCTGGATATCTCATATCCAATATGATTACTGCATTAGAGTCTTGTCTAATCGTTGCAAGGAGATTTGCCTCAAAGGGCGAGGGTTCTAGCCTTAATAATGCGTTATTTTCTAGTCCTGATACATGAGATTCTTCTGCTTTCCTTTGTTCCTGGCCATCTTGGGATGAATTTGAGATTTGAATCTCCGACGGCGAATTGGAATTTGTTTGCCGCTGTGGCTCATAGATAATTGTACTGTGAGCCAAGCACCTTAAGTCAAACACTCTCACCGAGCCATCACCACCGCAGCTCGCAAATAGATTGTTTGATTGAGTGAGAAACTTTGCATCATATACGTCAGAGTCATGCGCAATTAACTGAGTCTTGACGTAATTTGATGCTTGTAAATCCCATATAGTGCATGTAGTATCCACGGAGCAGGAAAGAATAATATTCGTGTCTACTGAATTCCAGTCAAAAGACGTGACAGGAGGGAGCTGACCTAGAGTATGACTGTCTGCTGCGTCACCTGCATCATTTCCGTATTTAGATAAGGATAAATTAACGCGCTCTTGCAATTCCTCATCCACGGACCATACTCTCAAGGAATCTGAACATGTAGCAAGCCGTGTCGTGCTGGTAGGCATCCACTGTAGTTTTGATATCGGATAGAGAAGATTAGCATGCTGAGTATTTTTCCAATACACAAGATCAGGGGTCGGCTCCACAATGCACAACTTATTAAAAGAATCCTCCTTATAAGTGCCAAGTGCTACCTTATCTCCCACACTCCAATCAACTGCAAAAAGTGGTGAACTGTGCTGGTAACAACATACCATCTGCTGTACAGGTTGATCTATCCCCGGCCGAGAATTGTATAATGAGGCGGGAGCAGGTCGCTGGTATATTCCTGTCCCCCCTGCACTCTGCAGCTGATCCAATGGCCGTTGTAAACGCCCTATTGACATAGAGCTCCTCTTACCAGTTCTATAATCCATAGATTGCTACGTAAACTGCTTCCAAGTCCCTGTGAGAAACCTTTGAATGTGTTTGGTCTGTTGATCCTTTAATTATTGCTCAAATCTTAAAAAACACCTTAGCAGCAATTCAAAACAAGATATAGTATCAACGAGTCTTAACCATGCACCGGATTCCTGAGCAAGCAAAAGTCCTAAAGTCCCGTCTAAACAACCTGTCCTGGACTGAACAAGTGTACTGCAGCAAATATAACGATTCTTTGTCACCTGTATGTCACGTGATGTAGTCATCTGATGTGTCACGTGAGCGAGTCAAAAATTTTCACCAGATTTCAGTCTAGTAGAACTTATTCAGTTGAAGCTGTATGTCAAGAGGGCAGGTATTCAGTAAAAACAGTTTAAAAAGGCGGCATCATGGCTCGTACTAACTTTGTGGGGATGGTTATCAGCCAGGGTAAAATGCAGAAGACTGTTAAGGTGCGCGTGGAGAGGAAAGTGTACAATAAGAAGATTAACAAAGAGATGTTCCATCGGAAAGACTTTCTAGTGCATGATGAGGGAGAAGTTTCAAGAGAGGGTGACTTGGTCCGTATAGAATCAACAAGACCAATTTCTAAGCGTAAGAGCTTTTCAGTTGCAGAAATCTTGAGAAACAAAGGTCAGCAATTTGCAATGTTCGAGGCACAGTCGAAGAAGATCGTTGCTCAGGAAGAGAGAGTAAAAGCTGAAGAATTTATTAATAGAAGGGTTACGAAACAAAAAAATGATAGCATTTTACTTAACGACCTTGTAAAGTTACAACAAGCGCATGCAGAGAATAAAATCGATAGCGAAGAAGTTCGCGAGATCCGTGAGCGCTACGGAATCCAGGAATTCACTCCAGAAAGTCTAAAGAGCATTTTACAGCTAGACCTGAAGTCTTTGGAAGAAGATTTAACTCGCCAGCGGAGTTCAATTGAAGCTGTCGCTAATGAACTTCAAGGACTAATGGCCGACGAAGCACGTGCGGATGAATATCTTGCATCTAAAGGCATAGAGAACGCGGCTGAAATGAAGAAACATACCAAGAAGAATATCTTGAGAAAGCATCTTCTAAGGGAAAAGAACCTGTAATTATATTATTAGCCTAGAGCAACCATGACTTGTAATTAAACCAGTATAAAAATTATATAATAAGGTGGCATCATGAACCGAGAACTCTACCCTGCCCACGGTAGTTGTCATTATTGTATAATGGCAACTGATCATCTTGATATATAGAAGTGTATTCCATTGAGCGGTCGACACTGGCCTCCCTATAGTAGGTAACGATTGGCGGGATCATACCGATCCACCGATCGAGCCAGTGTTCTATCTTGGAAATAATGGAGGTGGGTGGGACTAGCACAGCAAACCAATTCTCTTTGAAGCCCAGCAAGTAGCCTAGTCCAAGGCCGATGAAGTGGCCCCAGAAACTGCTTCCCGGGAACAGGACAAAAACGACCATGAGGACAACAACGGGAGAATACAGCGTAGGGAATTTATAGTTAGCAGTGATCTGGTAATGAGGGCGGAAACGAGATTCTTTCACAGCATAGTATCCAAATAACGTAAAACACCAACCACTAGCTCCTCCGACTCTAGAGTTGGGGAATAGCAACATACCGACCAGGCAATAGATTATAGCGGTAAAAAGGGCCAACAGGTTAAGCATCACTCCTGTAAACACCGTACCGTGGGAAGCTTCAAATAGACTCAATGGGCCAAATATCGATATACAGTTAAAGAAGAGATGCAAAAAGGACATGTGAGCTAGGGGGTATAATGTAAGTCTATTAAGCTTAATGCCTTTCAATGCGTCTACTTCCAATACGATTGCGTCATTAATAGGTAATATCCAATTCAATGCATATAAAATAAACATAAATATGCACAGACCGGCGGTTAGTGCGCCAGGCTTGGGCCCTGAGGGTATGTATGACCTCCAGTTCATTTTTAATGGCTAGATCTTTGTAGTTTGTAATGGTTTCGCGGTTGCTGAGTTGTTGTAGTTTAAAAACATTAAAGTTGTCCTTAAATAGTTTCTGACAGACTAGATGAACAAACAGCAAAAGACAGACGGTTTTAAGGTATGGAATCCTAGTAATATCAATGCGTTTTGTTACTTGGGCTAATTGCGATACTTTGCTTTTGAGAATTTAGCCTATATCGATTGCTATCCTAAAAGCAGATATGCTTCCTAACCTACAGGAAAGAGTGGGCATACCTATGCACTATGTAAATGATATATCTAACTTTGCTTCTGCTTCTGTTTCTGCTTTTGCTTCTGTTTCTGCACTGGCACTTTCTCTTTAACTGGTTCAGAAGAACCTATCCATTTCAGAGCAGCCTCCCAGATAATCCCTCCAAATACTATTAGCATTCCGATCCATTGTATGTAGTTGACATTGTGACCATAGACAACAATACTCAACAGCATAGACATCATCTTACGTGTAACTGTAACCATAGTGAGAACAAGGGAGCTGTAGTGCTCTAACGTGTAAAATATAAAGCACTGGCCGACAGCACCACATACTGCGTATAACAATAAATAGTGCAGGATTTTAGGATCCATTTGTATCTGTTTAGTAGCCCTTTGCCATTGATTACGATCCCATAGCACCAGGTATAGCAAGTAACTTACAACCACAAACAAATTCAGTGCAAACATCAGATGCGCGCCTGTGATGCGTTTCTGAGAGGGCTTCTTCAGGAGCTTATCCTGGGTAGCATTTGTAATACCGTCTAGGAACAAACTCAGCCCCAAAGTAAGTAATCCATATAATGAACTATTTGATGGAGGAAGCTCTTCTGCAGAAGGGTGACTACCTAGACTGAAAAGCGACATTCCACCGCTCACTAGCGCTGTCACGATCTTCTTTTTCCGCGGAATACTAGTCCTGTACACGACCAGGTGCACCATCATAATTGGAATCAGTTTGCAGCTTTTTGCCAGCATGTATGACATATAATCCACATAGTGAAGTGAATGGCTCGCTATTGGGGCCGACAGCGACTGCGTTAACGAAATACCTAACAAGTACTGAAACTGATCACGAATAAGCTCAATGGGGCCATAATCCGTTTTCTTAGCGGCTAAATAAGCACCACCCATCACCATCGCAAATAGGGCCTGAACAAGGGCAATAAAACACGGGTGTTCAAACCTGGCGCCCGAATTTTGCCATATTTTGGTATTTAGCGGTTCTTGAGTCAATCCCCACGTTAAAAAAGTTGCATAAATACCAAGTATTGCAATCAGCAACTTAAGACTTGATTTAGGCATTTGATAACCTAAGATGGCTTCTTAAATGGGGATCTATTGAATTTAATACTCAGAATGTTGTTAATTAAATGCCAGATAATGCGAATTCACGCCAATAAAAGTTAAATTCTATAAATGAAAAATCATTTCTACACAACATAAAGAAGCTCAATCAGTCCAAATTCCTCAGTTCTAAGCCTGATATATTAGATCCAATACCCCGGCGAAGCAGCAAGGGTCCAAACCATGCCTTTGAGGTTATATTGCTATACTTTAATATTCTAAAAGTATCACGTGATCGTATCTTCTTACTTTTAACGAAAATTTTTTAATGTATGACGCTTTGCCCTGGTATTTCTGCTACGAATGACGATAAGTTAAGCTCTATTCCGGTCAATTGCCATGCCATTCTCCCCTTTGGATGCCACTTATGGGCGTAGAATAGATAGGTTGCTTGAAACGGTCTTGGATTTTCAAAAGTATCACTCTACCTTGAACTTCAAGCTTCAGAGTCTTAGACGTCGGTTAAACCTTACTACAAGAGATACAAAGAAATATTCATCCAAAGAAAGGTATTCGAAGATTGATAAGGATGCTTATTTGAAGAATCGAGTTATTGCGGTGTTGGTTCTGCTTCATGCTGAGCGTGACAGTGCATTTGTCGAAATGTTGAAGTTGAGGGCTAGGCAACGGGGTAAGTTGAAGAAATCTGAAAAGCGCCTGTTAACTACCAGACTAAAAAAGGCTGTCTCCACCTGTTCTAAGTTATTGGAACTTACCGAAGACGATGATGATTGGGAGATTCGTGCAGAGCTTCAAATATATGCCAAACTTGCAATGGTAGAGTACTTATTAAGCGGCAAGCACGCAAAGAGAAAGGATTCGGAAACTATTTCCCGTGAGCTTGCAGTGGTTTTCTTAGCAATTAAGCATTTGGAAGCAAAAAGGTTTGTATCCAGTGAAATTGCGGATTATGTTGTTTCACGTTACCAATATGCATTGCAACAGCATTCGCAGAGCTTCTCTGCAGCAGACGTACGGAACTTCTCGGTGCAGCAAGGCGCCAATAATAAAAATGACCCTCTAATGCAACTTCTGTTTGCCAATGGATACGAACTTCATTCGGGAGACGTTCAGCTGGATGACACTGCCCTTCCTGATTCTGTTCACTGGCTGTCCTACAGCTGTCACATCGGTAATCCTAAAGTTGCACAGCTTTTCCACGATGTCCAAAATATGGAGATGGCAGGCCTTTCGGCTTACGACCAGAAGCTGCTCAAGTGGGATCAGGTGATCGCTGCCCAGAAAGAGTATATGGATGAAGAAGACAACGAAATGCAGGAACAAGACGGCCAAATTTTACTAACGTACTTCAAATACAGTAAGTACTTTACCGTTATCCAGCGTGACAACATTCTCTTTCAACAATTGTGGAAACAGTGGTTGCAATCGGGGAAATCCAATCAGATAACAAAGTACAAGCAATTGGAGCGTATAGTAGGCAGCTGTACTTCTTATCTTCTAGAGGTAATGGAATTGCCAGGTGTTTATTCCGACGACAAAATAATGGCACAATTGGAGCTCGCCATAGCTTTCTACAAAGAACATCTAGTTGGCGGCTGTCTGGCTCCTCTCTACGAGTCCCGTGGTAAATATCTGGAAGCTCTTGCTCTGTACAACAACTCTCTTAAAAAACTAAATGCTGCCAAGGACGCCTTACATGACGAGGACTTTACATTACCTGGTCTTAATCTCGCAGAGAAAACGCAGAGCTTCATTCAGCAACTCCAGGATAAATGTCAAAACGTTTATGCACTTGCAGAATACTCAAAGGCTACACAGCATCCTGCATCAAAGTTCACTCCCTCACTGCTTGAAAAGCTCAGTGCTAACCTCGCCATTACCTACAAGGATATTGACCTCGATAACCTGTTCCCACTCAATCCCCAAATTAAACCCGTCTGCGCGAAGCCATCGGTCCTCGACTTGGCCTTTAACTACATTGATGAAGCTGACTTGGATGTTCCATCGCAGCCAGAAACTGACCTACGTGTAAGTGATGAGCCATCGTCAAAAAAGAAGAGTATCTTCGGACTATTAGGTCGCTGGATTTAGTCACTTGAAACTAATTGTTTTGTGACCATAGTCTACCCCTTTTATTAACTATATATATATATATATATATATATATGTATATGTATATGTATATGTATAAATATATGGCTTCTTATGAAGCTTATCTTTTGTACTAAGGCGATATGTTGAAGTTGTACCTTTCATTTTATGTAGGTTATAAAGATTTTTTGGTCTTCACGAACCCTTTTATCTTAGAATACTTGATAACAGTTGATAATCGACTCTTAGCATACCAAAAGAAGGTGTTCACGCATGACTCTTCACTTGCGTAGAAACTATAGATGCTGGATATGCTTAGAAGAAACAAGATGCTTGTTCTCTTTGCCATCCTGGATTAGGCATGACTGTGGTTGCGACTTACAAGTTCACAGTAAATGTCTAATACGATGGCTATTTGTTAAAAATGAAAGAATATGGATTGATTATGGCTCTAGTGATTATTATAAAGTGGATTCTATTAATGAATTAAGAAGAAGAATATGTTACGTAGTGGATAACCATCGCGACTTCCAGGAGGATATCGATCTAGCAGAAGCTGTTGAAACCGTTCCGGCAATAGGCCAAGCTTGTGCAGTGATATTTGGTGTTGCTGAAATGGTCATTCGAGTGATGTTTCGTATTCCATATCATGATGCAGCGTCCGAGAACGACCTTTGGAGGGGATTGCCCGTAGAGCTGGTGTCATGCCCCCAATGTAAGAAATTCATCAAAAACCGGCGATTTACTTGGAATAATGGATCATACGCCTTGCGGTTCTATAAGATTTATAGGATATTTTCTAAGTATGTGGCGACCGGTTTTGTGTTTTGGCTATTGTACAGTAATCCCTGGAAGCAGTTATTGAAGATCGGCCTTTGGACTTTAAGACAAGTATTCCCTGAAAGTGTTTTACAGCTGATACTAGAAATCCCTAATACAGCAGCATTGGATGTTTACACATCTTCCATGCCAGCAATTCAAAACATCCCCTCCAAAATATCATTCCTTATCTTCGGATTCCCGATATACTTAGCTGGCCTAATTTGTGGACCGGTTGCATTTGCAGCTATAAAATACGCATATCCATGGACCCTTGCCGTTCAGTGCAGTAAGTCGCCCATACTTTTGAAAATGATCACTTTCCAATACCTGGCATCTACCTTGCTCTCGAAGTTTCCTACTTTAATTTGGTGTCGGACGTACCAGCAATCCAAAAGGATCCGGCCGTACTTCCAACAAAACAAGGAAACCGCAGAGTCTTTATATGAACGCAAAGGAATTATTAAGGTTACTTGGATAAGTTGTATTGTTGATTTCGCTGTAGTTTTGCATTGTGCGAAATATTTGTCCTCGCGCGTA
Organism: Eremothecium sinecaudum; assembly: GCF_001548555.1. Classification (NCBI taxonomy): domain Eukaryota; kingdom Fungi; phylum Ascomycota; class Saccharomycetes; order Saccharomycetales; family Saccharomycetaceae; genus Eremothecium; species Eremothecium sinecaudum. The sequence continues at coordinate 946,330 of NC_030896.1, read as the reverse complement.
CTACGTCACATGCCCTTCTTAGACCGTGCAATCTTAAAGTTAGAGCCTTACGCTACTCCGGATGAATGTCTATGTATCCAAAACGTTTGTTCATTAATTATTGTTACAGCTTGTAGAAAGTTGTTAAACTTCTACTTAGAACGTAAAAGATTGGATGAATTAAAAGAGCTCCAAGAAATGGTTTACGATGAACTCGATGAGAATTAAAAGCACGGAATTCCTTCCCGTAACAAAGGTCCTATATTATTGACATACAAGCATGTTATTGCAGTTGTCACAGTAGCCAATGACCTTAGTAAGATATTCATATGTAGTAGCTGGAGACAAAAATGATTATGTAATATAATGTACGACAGGAAGTTCGAAGTAAACGACGTTGTCGCAACATCGAAGGGATTAAAATGGCGAAATACCTACTGTACGCCACAAATTCAACTCTCGACTACCAATTGCGCTAGACGTTTTTATTGCATTTCTTTAAATACCTGGAACTCGAAGTAAATACTGTACTTAAGTAATTAGAAATATAGTTAATCACTATACCGATTTAAAACGAAACCAAAATCCTAGGTTATCCAAATCCTGGGAATGATAGATGTCTATTTTGATAAGCCAAGCACAATCCCATGCAAGAAAGACTTACTTTCTGAACAAGATCACCCTACGAACTCGACGCCTGAGGATTGCGATGTCTCAAATGATCCGGTAGAGACAACGAATTTTGTGAAAAATGCTTGGACTTATCTTGATTTCATCGATTCTTATTTTTCCAGGATTGAGAGTGGATATCCTACAATAGCTTTACTTATGCGCATCGTGAGGGCAGGTGCTATCATCACCCGACAACTTTTATGTGCTGATGCTGCATTTGGATCTCTTCTCGGAATTTCAGATTTCATTACTCCTACTCATGAGAAGCTGTTATTTTGGTTTGGATTTCCATTATACCTAGCAAGCGGTACACTTAGGGACCCTATTGGGGATGCACATAGGTTGCTATTTGCGCTTGAGATCGTTTGTGGAAGAGGTCTTCAAAAATACGGGACTTTGACACCAATTCTTCTGTTGTCATTACCTTATTTTTATCGATCCATATGGGTTAATAATAACGCTCATTATGATATTTTGGCGGGTAATGGGGATGCCGGAGACCTTACAACCCCGATCAATGATTCATTGATATGGCCAATTCTCGGTAAGTTCCTAAATCAACACGTTCTAAGCAGGTTGCCGTATTACAGCAATTTATTGGACTCTTGTACAAGGACGCCTGAAGAGGCGCTGTGGTTCGGCAATATTTTTGGATGTTTCCTTTTATTAATATTAAAGGACAGTCTTATGTGGATGATTATGCGGTCTGATAGGATAAGAGGCCATATCGGAATGTAAGCACTTTCTTTCCCAGCTATTGCGGGCACTGGAGGTCTCGATTACATAGACTTCTGTACTTTCTGTAACTGGTTAACAATCGACTATACTTTTGTTTGTCTGAGATACACCCCGCATAACAGGTCTATTAACCGAGATACTCTGAGTGTGATAAAGTTATGGACGTTAAGCTCTGCATTGCAGTCTTCAGCTTCTTTATTCAGCAAGTCGTTAAACTTTACTACTTCTTGGTAATAAAATTTCCTGTTCCTGGAATTGGTGATAGTCAGCTGGAAGTTTTCTCCGTTGGTCGTGGATATCTTAATACCACAGTCCGGCAGCCTATCTATACTTGAACCAGAGATGCTTGCCTCAAATTCATGTCCTGCTGAATCCACTCGGCTGAGTACACCATTTGCACGCAGCTGTTTGAAGCTCCATCTATGACTGGTATCTGATGAGCTTAAAGACCTATTACATGGTATCTTCATACATGCATCTTTGAAGAGCTTGCTAAATCCTGATCCTTTATTAACGTAGTTGGTATAACTGTTCGCCTTCTGTATCCGCTTAAGTGTTCTTGTAGTCGCAATATCAACGGCTGTAGCTAAAAGGGACAAGTATTCCCGCTTCTGGTGTAAGATATCACAAACACTTTTTAGGGAAGATAGATCTTCCTCGTCGGTAATTTCAGGTTCATTTCTTCTGCGGATTGAGTTCGAAATATCAGCTAGTAGAGATTGGTAGTTATTAGAGGAATTTATAGAACCTTCTTGTGTTAGTTCCAATATTAGTTGAATAACATGTTTCTTAAAAGCAACATAGTTGTTAATTCCAGGAAAGTTTTTATGCATGTCATTCCTGATTTTACGGTACTTCCGTTGTAATACCAAAAATGTCCTATCGTCTTCAGGATAAACTTCACTTGTTAGTAGGTCTGTAATGCTAGTGTCTACATCTTCTACTTGCATCAAGTAGCAAACACCCCTCTTAGCCTTGTTATAAGCTTCAGTAGATTTGATATCTGCCAACGGAAATTGGTAAGCTGCAGGTTCTAATTCCAAAGATAAGACATCATTATTACCACTTGATGAACTTTCCATTACACGTTTCATTTGTTTTAATAGGCTGATAATTGGATCACCTTGGGGAAGATAACTTGAATGCGTTATAAACATCCCGATTATTAAATCCAGGTATTTTTGACGAATTGCCAAAGAAGGTCCTTCCTTAGCTGCAATATCTTTATACAAAAGAGCCCTAAATTCTTTCCCTAAATCTGTTGAAATGGGCATGCTTCTTAATAGATCTATTATTTCAGGTCTAATATCTCTGACGTAAGAGTTTAATGGCTCGTAAAATCCCGTGAAGTCCTTTAGGCTGAATATGGTAGACAGTGTATCACATATGATCTTAGTTTTATCGTCCATGTTACGAACCTTATCCTCAAAACCAAAATTGGAACGCTTGTAGAAGAATTCGATGATAACATGTTCAACCAGAACTTTTGAAACTGCTCTTAACGCATCATATTCATCAGAACTTTTCCTGGAAATGGCTCTGTATGCCAATGTGCATAGGTATCTTATTTCAAGTGGTATTTCATCTTTCAGGTTTGTTAACGCCATTCTTACAGATTCAGTAACTGACCATATATTCATCATGTTCTCCACGTATTTAGCTCTCGTTTCGGGATTTGCAATTGCTAAATGAGACGCTAGTGGTGACTTAGATGGATGCAGCTGTTGGTAAATATTGGCTGGATCACTTTCAAAATCAACTTTAATATTGTTGAATGTAACTAAGCTTTTGGAAAATAGTGAGTTAAGTTCAGCATTCTTATGAATTTGTAGATATTCCGAGAGCAGTGTTCCCCAAGCGGAACTTCGATATCCTGAAGTGACAAAAACATCTTTCGAGCTTTGATTGATATCATCATTCATCAATTCAGCGATCATGTTAATGAATAGCATATTCTCTCTATACGGTATCAGTCCATAATTTCTTGAAAACAATTTTGGCATATGTGTTATGCATAATTTATGCTCTAGCTTAAACATTATCTTCCAGTATTTTGGACTAACCTGTAGCAGGTAGCAAATCTGACTGTATAAACTGTTGCGTTCTATAACAGAAGATGGTGCTATTTTCGTGAAATATTTCTGAAGGTTTTTCAAGCCAGCCTCCGACATAAAGTTGCTTGCATCTATCCCACGCTTTTCTAGTAACTTCCACTTTACCGCTAATTTCAGTACTTTCGACTGAAGCCGTAGGATTGCTTTATTATATTCATTGACGCTATTCTTTTTGAGTTGTAATACAGAAATTTCATCATTTATTTCACGGTCATTTAAAAGGTGTACAAACTTTCTAACTGACCATAAACCTGGACTATTAGACGTTTTTAGTTCATTGAAGGCCATGTGTTGCTGATAAGCTCTTATAGCGCTCTGTAACTTGATTGCTGCATAAAGGTTGCGTCGATAATAATTAACATTGCTGCGAAGTTCAGATCTTAGCATTGCACCCCGTATCTTTCCCTGGAATATGGTTATAAAATTCCTCTCTATAACTCCATCGACCAACTCAATTGCAAACCTAGTTAGGATACCTTTAAGCTTAGCTTGTATCAAGATAATTTGCCTTATATTTCCTGATGGTCGCTGAATCAACTTCATATTTGAACGAAGTACATAGCCTTTCAATAAGCCTACCAATTTATCAATAGATGGAATAGCTTCTAGGAGCAAGAGTTGTAAGCTGTTTAAGTTCTGACGCTTTAGATTGCCTCTTATCTTGGCTTGATAACGTTTAAGAATCACTTCAGTGTCCGCAGTGTAGTGAACTATGCAGTGGTATTTTCTTCTAAGTATTAAGCTGCGACATAGACCTTGTAAACATACTATTGTTGATGAGCGTTCATTTAATAGCTCTACTTGGCTCTTTAAGGCCATCCTTACCAATACTCCTCTAGTTTGCAACTGGAATTGAAGAATTGAAGCAGATAAAGATTGTGCCTGTTCATTTAATCTTCTTCTTATTATGAATCCTCTGGTGATGGATTGAATGCAAGTTATAAACCGTTCAGAGTCTCTGGGTAGCAGTAAGCGTCTAAGAAGCAGGCCCTTGATATGTGACTGTAAGTTGATAATATTTTCCTCGCAATAAGTAACATCTGACAATCTGGATTTACAACGTGTTCTCGACAAAACAGCCTTTGCAATGTTTTGGAAAGCTCTGATGAAGTTTTCGTTTCTTAAACATTTTATTCTCAAAGAATCGACCTTATTCCGATATAAATTCCCAATAATAATAGCCCTAAAAATATCTAAAGCCTCAACATCTATCGTAGGCTTTGGCTGTATTTTACCCAATTCACGACAGCGTATCAAGTGTCCTCTCGCAATTGCTATGAATCCTTCTATCTCAGGTACGAAGAGATCGATTTTCCTTCTTTTTATGAACAATTCAAAGCGCAAATTTGAGCCTCGAGCATAGGCTTGCATTTTAATCAGAGTATCCAAAAAACTACTTTCAGTCATTCGCTGTCTCCTAGTAGGAGAATATGACGGTGTAATATATGAGTAGCCGTACTGCGTTAAGCCACCGTAATCATGCTCAGGTGAGTACGGTAACTCGGTGCCGTATGCAATTCGCCTCGAAATACCTGGTGAATAATATGAGAATCGGTTTATGTGGGTATTGTAATTCAAGTTTGTGTTAGTGGTTCGCAAAAAAGGATCTGAAAATAGCATTGAAGCTGTTCTGGATTCCATATGAGGCTCTTTAAGGTATGAAGGTGATGTATAGCGGAGAGATGGGTAAATTGCTTGAGCAGTTTGCTTTTCTGGTGTAGTAGGCGCGTCTTCTTTACTGAAAGTTGTAGATTTCTTAAGCTCTGGAATATTACTTGAGTCGAGCATAGGGAGCTCATACTTAGGGGCAACAACTATTGTATCTTCATCAGTTGGATTAGTAGGAGTGCTCAATTGAGTTTCTGAAATCTGCGGACTATTTAGCTCACGGTCATAATTTGAGCTGATGTCGTCTTGTGTATTAGGTTCAGGGGTTGCTTCCGCTTTCTTTAATGTCCAGTCCTTTATTAGTCCTTCATTATTATTTGTCATAGTATTTAGGGCAAAAGACGCACCTTCACTCTTAAAGGACCTAAAGTTCCTAACATTGGGAAGTCTACGTTTGCACATTCGAAGGGTTTCCTCAGAAAACTCGAGCGTTCCAGATAGATTCAAAATCTCTGGAACCTGTCCAGAATATCTGGCGTTCAAAATACTGGCCAATGCGTGCAATGTCTCGAAAACCTTTGGCAAGTCTTTCTTCTCATATAAATCAGTCAATTCGAATCTGAAAAGGTCAGGGACGCCGACTTGGTCAGTTAAAGCGAAAAACGCATTTATATTTTGAGTATGTTTGAATTGCAGCCTACCTGGAGGGATTATATTTGACACAAGATCAGGCTTAATAATTTGGGTCAGTTTAGCTAGAAAGTAACCATCCCTCATAGCGTTGCCTGTTGCAAGCTCTAACTCATCGGGTAACTCTTCCTTGATGACTTCTTCTATCCATCTCTTCGCTTCACCAACCCTACAAAGGAACTCAAAGTATTTTTTATTGTCATTGGAAACATTCGCAACTGTAAGTTTACGTTCTACGTTTGGAGTAGTATTAACTGCAAATAACTTCTCTTTTGGTTTACTGATAGTTTTTGGAGGACTTTGGGTGCTTGCTAAATTCTTCTTAGTACTATCATTTTGTTTACGTATTGGAGTTTTAGCGGTCTCATTATTAACTTTCAAGACTGGTTTGCTGTTTTTCTCAGACTGTAGAAAGGGACTATTGAATATTTTAGACCCTAATCCAGAATTTACAGCAAAACTCCGATTCTCTTTATCCTGTGCATTTCTAACAGATAGATCTAATTGCTTCAATGGCGGCGATTTCTTAAGGGAAATTGTATTGGCCTGGGAAGATGAGATTCTGGATAGCGACCTCGTATTTTTAGGGCCTTGTTGTTCATTATAGTTCTCAAAGATCTTGCTCCTTTCTTTAACAGGGGAGCCAATATTAAAAGCCATACTGCTTCGGTAACAGCTACAGTATTAGAATCAGGTATACGTAAGGAGCAACATCCTTTGCAGTTCTTCATATGTCTTTTGATGTAATTTTAAACATAGACTTTTCATTTGTTTACCATTTCCGTATTGGGCAAGAACTATCTGGCCGGAAAATCTTAAAACAATAGAGATAAGTTGAGGTATACCTTCAGAACAGCGTGTAAAAGCATTCAGATTCCATTGGCTTATTTGACATATTTAAATTCGTTAAAATGTGACAGCATAAAGCTGCTATAATTAAACAAGCACTTATCAACGAGAATGAAGACTAAACACTTAATCTTTTCTCACGTGATACGATGCCTTCGATGCATTTAGATCTAATACCGCTATTCAGCTAACCATTTGCTAAAAGCATAGCTTTGCTTACCAGTTGATGTAAACCCTAGATTGCTGAAATTTTGAATAGTAACTTTTTCGTTACAACTTTCATCAAATATGCATGATGCGCACTCTTCAATAACGACTGTTTGACTTGTACCTTGCCCTTCCTTATAGATACAGAGCTTGCAGGATTTTAAATGGTGTAGCCTGATCTGAATATTACTTTTAGAAGGGCATATGATGAATATTGTGCAATTTTCACAGTGTTCTATAAAGATACTACCTTGATTGAAAGGTATTGGCTTTAAAGAAATATCTGATGTGTCGGCGTGGGAAATACTTAACGCAAATGAACTTGGAAACGCTACGCTTTCGCGGACTGTAACTCTGCAATTCTTCAAATGACTATAATGTGACTGCTTCAAATCTAGAACTATGTCCTCATTTTCTGTTAATTTTGTAGGACTACAGGGAACTTCTTCATCTATCGTAATTTTGTTTTTGAATAATTCATTCTGTAGAGCTGGTAATTTCTGGACACTGGCAGGTTTGCTCTTGAATTTGAACCGCCTACCTGCTACGGATGTGGTGGAATTGCCGATTCTGTTTGCATTTGTTGCTTTCAATAGTTCATCTATTCTATTTGAATATCTTTCTCTGTCATACGATGAGAGCAAACCAGAAATATCCGATAACTCACGAGATACACCTATTATAGTATCCTTGACCTGCTGAATATCATTACCTGCAGATATCTTTGATGTGATTCCTATTTTTGTCAGTATTGATCTTCGTAAAGGGATTCGTGTGAACTCTTACATACTATTATCTATGTCATTGAATTCTCTACTTAGAGTAACAGGGTCGATAGAACCCGTTTTGGTTCTGCTAAAGTAGTTGTTCATTAGTTTGCACGTAATAAGTAACTGTAATTAGGAAATTTTCTACCTAATGAACTAACCTGTATTTACACTTTGAAAATAAAATTTCAGCACCAAAAACTACGGGGAGTAAGAAGATGAATCAAAATAAATAATTTCTAAATCCTAACGAGCCGCATGTTGTATTAGATCTATTTTATACAGGGGTTACAAGAGTAAAACAATAAACATATAGTGATTGCAATTTCCGATTAGAGAGAATTAACCGTAACACCGAGTTACTTAGTCAACTTCTTCCATTTCAGTTTCTGGAGCAGCCTCCTCAACTGGAGCGTCAGCATTACCTTCGGTTGCTTCAGCACCTTCAGCACTTTCAGTGACATCTTCGTCAATGTTCAATCCTAGGGAAATCAATCTGTTGATTCTGGTAGCGAAAGAAACTGGTTCTTCCAAAGTGAAACCAGAAGTCAACAAAGCGGTTTCGTACAACAAGGTGGTCAAGTCCTTAACGGTTCTGTCTTGGGCACCGTTGTCTTCAACTCTCTTCTTCAACTCCTTGATGATAGCTGACTTTGGAGAGATTTCGAAGATCTTCTTGGAAGCCATGTAAGAAGACATAGAAGAGTCTCTCAAAGCTTGTGCCTTCATGATTCTCTCCATGTTTGCGGACCAACCGAATTGACCAGTTCTAATAGCAGCTGGTGCATCAACCAACTTGTATGATACAACAACCTTTTCGACATGGTCACCCAAAACTTCCTTCAAGGCAACGGTCAATGGCTCGAATTCCTTGATTTCTTGTTCTCTTTGAGCCTTCTCTTCTTCAGTCTCTTCCAATTCGAAGTCCTTGGTGATGTCGACCAATTGCTTACCCTCGAACTCCTTCAATTGTTGGAAAGCGTATTCGTCAATTGGGTCAACCAAGAACAATACCTCGAACTTCTTAGCCTTCAAAGCGTCCAAGAATGGAGACTTTTCAACAGCCTTAATAGATTCACCTGTGATGAAGTAAATGTTCTTTTGGTGCTCTTGCATTCTAGTAACGTAATCAGCCAAAGAAGTTTGTTCATCAGTTGATTCGGTGGAGTTGTATCTCAACAACTTAGCCAAAGCAGCTCTGTTTTGAGTGTCTTCGTGAATACCCAACTTAATGTTCTTAGCGAAAGCGGAGTAGAACTTCTCGAATTGCTCAGAGTCTTCAGCAATCTCGTTGAAGGCTTCAATTAACTTCTTGACAATGTTCTTCTTGATGACCTTCATGATCTTGTTTTGTTGCAACATTTCTCTGGACAAGTTCAATGGCAAGTCCTCGGAGTCCACAACACCCTTGACGAATGACAACCATTCTGGAATCAACTCTTCAGCCTCGTCAGTGATAAAGACACGACGGACATACAACTTGATGTTGTTCTTCTTCTTCTTGGATTCGAACAAATCGAATGGAGCTCTCTTTGGAATGAACAAGATAGCTCTGAATTCCAATTGACCTTCAACGGAAAAGTGCTTGACGGCCAATGGGTCTTCCCAGTCGTTAGAAATAGACTTGTAGAAAGCGTTGTACTCATCTTGGGTAACCTCAGATGGATTCCTAGTCCACAAAGGCTTGGTCTTGTTCAACTCTTCTAGTTCCTTTACGGTTTCCTTGATCTTTTCAGTCTTTGGCTTTTCTTCCTTAGATTCTTCGTCCTCATCGACTTCTTCCAACTTTGGCTTCTTGTCTTCATCTTTTTCTTCTTCCTTGTCCTCGTCCTTGGCCTCGTCGGCAACTGGAACTTCCTTTTCAACTTCCTTGGTAACCATCAATTGGATTGGGTAGGAAACGAATTCAGAGTGTCTCTTTACAACTTCCTTGATTCTCTTCTCTTCCAAGTATTCCAATTGGTCCTCCTTCAAGAATAGTCGCAAAATAGTACCCCTGCCGATCTTTTCGTTGGTCTCATCCAATGTAACGGTAAATGACCCACCAGCATTGGATTCCCAGATGTATTGTTCGTCATCGTTGTGCTTAGAAATAACTTGGACTCTGTCAGCGACCAAAAACAAAGAGTAGAAACCAACACCGAATTGACCAATCATAGAAACATCTGCACCAGCAGATAAAGCTTCCATAAATGCCTTAGTACCAGACTTAGCAATAGTACCTAAGTTGTTGATCAATTCTGCCTTGGTCATACCAATACCAGAATCCCTGATTTCAATCACCTTCTCTTCTGGTCTTGGGGTAATTCTGATAAATAGCTCTGGTTCGGTTTCTAGAACCTTAGAATCAGACAAAGATTGGTATCTAATCTTGTCAAGAGCATCGGATGCATTAGAAATCAACTCTCTTAAGAAAATTTCTTTGTTAGAATAAACTGTATTGATGATTAAACTCATCAATTGAGTAATCTCAGCTTGAAATTCATAGGTTTCTTGGTTAGACATCTTGCCTCTCAAATTTTCAGCGGAACAACTTCTGATCTTTGACTACATTTGACAAGTTAAAAGGAAGGTTTTCATTATTACGCCCACCTTTAAATAGATTTTCTGAATAAACAAAGAGGTTGTGATCGCTTAGCATTATTTTTCTAGAAAGATCTATGAAACGTCGTCACGTACAAAGTGATAGAATGAGGGAAGTTCTTACAGTTCCTAAAGAATCATGTAGAACATTTAGATAGAGGGAGTGGATACAGTACTGTGGTTTCTGGCGACTATTAAGCAAACTAACGCTATTTACAGTGCCGTTAGAGTGTTGAATTTTGACAGTTAAAGTTAGTAAGATATGCACAGTATTTTTTTATAGGCTTTTTAGTTTCAACGCAGGTACCTTTTCTTGGAGGAACCGGGTTACCTGGCGCTAAACTCTGCCATGTTATTGGCTTAGGATATTTAGTACCTTGTCTATGTTCTCACAAACTAAATAGTCCTGTTCTTCAATGCGAACATATTCTAGGAGACTTATCAGCTTTTCACGGTTGTACTGCTCTGGGATGAATTCAACAGCAGAAGTTTGCATTATGTCGTAAATTAGGTATATTGCGCTTCTTCGCATAGTTGTAGCGGTTTTTTCAAGTTGCAGTATTCCAAAAATACAGTCAAGTGTATCAGTAACATATTCAGCTATTGCAAGAGCGTTGGCTTGGAAAACCAGACCGAGAAGAGACATTGCGGACATTCTTATGCGGTTGTCTATCGCATCGCGCTGTGGTATAGTAGATAGGCATGTTTGCACTATTTGGACTGCGTATGTTCCCTGGAACATTTCACCTTCGGCGGTTATGTAGTTGACAAACACTTCACCTATGCGAAGCACTAGGTCTAGTTTGTAAGCGGGTTTGGTGTCCCTATATGTAGTTAGTAAGTATGGTATACTTTGGTCAGGTGACAGAAGACATATCTCAGAGAGACTTTTTATGACGTTGAGGTAAACGAAGGGTTCGGGATCTTTTAGCTGATGTATATGGAGATCTAGGACGTGTTTCACGCTGATTACAGGCGAATTTTTCTTTATTAGTTGGCGTAGTTCGTGTAGAGCGTGGGCTTTTATGGGTGCCAGGTTGTCGTTAAGGTTTGCGAGAGCGGAGTCCAAGACCAACTCATCTATTTCCAGGCTGCTACTATGGGGTTTGTCCACATTGTTTAGCACAAAAGCTTCAATTTTACCAGATGCTATTGAGCAACTGGGGTTTGCAGGATATACGCGGAGTTTCTTTGATATATGTTTCAGAAGTGCGGTGTCTTTAGCGAGTGTCTTGCCGTCTGTCGATGAAAGAATGGCAAGCAACAGCTCAATGAGAATGGAAAAAGAAGTATTGAGGTGATTTGATTTGTCTAAGTCTTGTTCTTCCTCTTCTTCATCGTCAGAGTCAGGTTCCAATTGCGATGCTTGATCTGGGTGATTGTATGCAAAATCAAGAAGATCATAAATAACTTGTAGTACATCATGTGGTTTTTCTAGTAGGTTCATCTTAAGCTTTTCGTTCATCTGCTCCAGTAGCTTTAGATCGACAAGGGTCAAAAGGTTTTGAGAGAGATCACCCTGGTACGCATCCAGTGTGTTTGACTTTGACTGATTCTTCACCCAACGTCTCAAAGTTGATAGGAATACTTCCTTGGTGACAATATTATCATTCCACAGCGTTAGAAACTCTATCAATGCTTCGATAGCAAAGTCAACATCAAGCGAAAGTTGCTGTAGAACTGCAGTATTATCATCTTTCAAAGTTAAACGTTCTAAGATATTATCGGGCGATTTTGGAACAATATACGGCAATTGCGTCTCCAAGTTTATTTTGTATTCCCAGTTATCATGATCAAAGTTTACTAAGTTGTTCACAATATATTCCAGGAATTCAGTATTGGAGTTGACCTTCATGTAGGATTTTATCAGGCTAAATATGACATGATAATATGGAGCCGTATCAGAGGAACCACTTCCTGGCTTAAGCTTTTGATTCTTACGCAGGAATAAAGCATAAATCCATAGGTGTAAGTAAAATGATTTGGCATCATTGCTGCTAACTAGTGCCGCTATTACCTCAGTTGATGGATTCTTGGACAGTGAGATTAACACATTGATGCAATCGTTCAGTTGCTTTTCACTAAAACCTTCAGCATTTGGATTGAACAGTATCTTATTAACCCTTCTGAACAGAAAGTCTTCAACAATGCGTTTATTTTTATAATAAAACCCAGAGACAAGGTTGTTTAGAGAGCTCACCAGGATTGGCCTGTTCACTTCGGCTAAACCATCATAGATCTGCGGGAAAATGGCTAAGAAATATTGCACATTCGTTAGTGTCTTTGGCTTTGCAAGTAAGATCTGGTTTACTAATTTGAAGTTTTCAACATTTATTTGTTCCTCTTCTCGTACATTAACGACGAAGTCTATGACTGAAGATACTCCATCTGGCCTATTAACAGACAGCAAACTCAGCTTTAACAGTGGCAATTCCCTATACTTAGTACTAGTGGTAGTCCTTACAAGTAGCGTATAAACGGAGACCAATTGATATGTATCTTGAGTAGCTTCTAAGGCTTCCAGCTTTTCAGTATACTGCAGTTTTTCATCTGGCAGGTCAACTGCTAGTGAAACTAAAGCAGTTATCGCATCCAGATAACCCGTACCCTTTAAAAGAATGTCGCGAATCGTATCGCCTGGTTTTTCAGTTTTTTTGAATACATCATAGAATGTTTCTGCAGCTAACTTCAGTGTCTCTATATTCCTTACATGATTAGAAGGTACCTTGAACTCATTTCTCTCCTCTTTAAAATTCGCCAGCTGACGCTCGGGCAATGGAACACCTATCCCAAGAGGAAGATTCGCGTATATACCATGGATAACAATTAGGTTCACCAGCATGTCAAAAGAAGCCATATCATGAAGTGAAATCGGAAGCAGATTTTTGTCATCAGAAATCTTCTCCTTGTTAAGCACCAGGACATGGAGCCTTTTAAAGTAATCTAGGCATTTCAATACAAAAGAATGATTGCTATCACATGAAGTCTGCAAATAGACATTGTTTCCTTCACTACTTTTCACCTTGGAGACCAATGCTTCTTCTAGTTCACGAAAGAAAGCATCTATAGGAGTGTTGTTCGTGAATTGCGGACTTCGCTTTAGCACCTCATCAAGTTTTTTCGACTGGACACCATTATTCGTCATATCACTAGAATAGATTATGAGCTTTGAAGCCTCCCGTCTGATATATTATTTAAAGGTCATCTAGGTCTTGCGCAAAGGGAATTTTACGCATTATTTAATTGAAAAATTTAGAGTACATTTATTACAAGCGCAATGAGCATCTGAACTCATTGATACCCCATACAGAAGAAAACTCTCCAGAACTGATATGGCTTTGCACGAGGGCCCGTTAGATGAGGAAGATCAAGTTGCAGTCGTATTAGACGCCAGGTCGGGGGACCTAGACGGTCTTCGAGAGATTTTTACAAAGTTCATCCATCCAAAACTACTCATTGAATGTAAGGATCCAGAAACAAAATCCACCCCGCTGCACATGGCTGCAGCAAACGGTCATCTTGAAGTGATCAAGTACATGCTTTCTATTGTTGAACCTGAGAACCGCAAAGAATGGGTGAATTTGCAGAACCAAACTGGAAATACCGCTCTCCACTGGGCTACGTTGAACGGTCACCTAGACGTTGTTAAACTCCTTTGTGACGAACATGAAGCAGACCCTTTCATCAAGAATCAATTCGGTTTTGATGCCATTTACGAGGCTGAAAGCAAAGACAAAGAGGAAATTGAAACTTACTACTTGACAAAGTACGACGTTCAGCCTGAAGATAACGAAAACGATGACGAACCTGCTACGACATCAAATGTTCAAATCTCCGAAGGTACAGAAATTGAACAGGTCACTAAAGAGGCCACAGAAGTTCTAAATGCACGTACAGCAGACTTGAGCCTGTCAAAATAAGAGCATCCCATCGCGTTCTCCCTCCAAAAATAAATACCTCTACATAACTGTTATGAGACTAAGCTATACCAGTCAATTGGCATGCGATGGCCAGTATTTACGTCTAATTAGGTCTAGATAGGTAGTCTGAATTAATAAATCCCGTCCATCGTCTCAACGTATATAATGATGATTAACTCTGAAGACAGAATTCCAAAAAAAATTTTGTCATTATCCGTAAAATTCAATACAGTAACCAAATATTCTACTGGGACTTGTCATTAGATATAACTATCATACCCATTGGGATCTTTTTATTAATTGAGATATTAATATATTCGATTACCAATTATGTCGGATCTTGCTGCTGAATTAGGTTTCGATCCAAATTTAAAGAAGAAGAAAAAGACTAAGAAGGCTGTCCCGGAGGATTTTGCTTCTACTGTAGAGAGTACTCCAGATGGCGGCGATATATTTGCAGGTCTGAAGAAGAAGAAAAAGAGCAAGGAGTCATCCAAGGACGCAGAAGAGGTAGTAGACACTGAAGTCAATGAACTTTCAGAAGTTTTGGGAGATTTTAAACTAAAAAAGAAGAAAAAGAAGACTAAGGAAGTTCGATATGATGAGTTTGATAAAGAACTGGAAAAGGCAGGCGTAGCTATTGATGATTTGGCTAGCCAAGAAGGTTCGGCATCCATTCCTGAATCAGCATTCCAACAAGATATGGGCCTTCCTTATTCTGACCTGCTATCTCGATTTTTTAAAATATTAAGAGCTAACAATCCAGAGTTGGCAGGTGACAGATCGGGTCCTAAGTTTAGAATTCCCCCTCCTATCTGTCAAAGGGATGGTAAGAAGACCATCTTTGCGAATATTCAAGAAATTAGTGAAAAGTTACAAAGATCTACTGAGCATTTGATCCAGTATCTATTTGCGGAATTGGGTACCTCTGGTTCTGTTGATGGTCAAAGGAGGTTGGTTATTAAGGGTAAGTTTCAATCTAAGCAAATGGAGAATGTTTTGAGAAGGTATATTATGGAATATGTTACGTGTAAGACTTGTAAGAGTATTAACACTGAATTGAAGAAGGAGCAATCAAATAGGTTGTTCTTTTTGGTTTGTAAGAGCTGTGGTTCTACGAGGTCGGTTTCCTCCATCAAAACGGGTTTCCAAGCCACCGTCAAGAGAAAGAGATTTTAAACCCTCCTTCTCCATTCACTTCCAAGACAGTCTTTTCCGGCGATATAGATATATGGATAAAAGGTATAATAGCTGTTACTATTTTCAAAAAGTCGTTGTTACATTTTGTCAACTTTACAGTTGCTGCATTTCTCCAACGACAGTACATATTTTAACCTGTAATTTCTGTTTATTTTGTCTATTCGGTGGAATTCTGTGTTTGTAGTAGACTACTAATTAATGTTACATGTTGCACTATTTAGAAAATCGCATTCACAAGGATCTTGCGTAGAGCAGGACACCAGCCTGCAATAGATACATCCGAAACCATCCATTTTATTAGGATATCTTTAGCCTTATCCACGTTGTGGGGAATAAATTCGAAAAATTGTGTCATAAGGACAAGCGATGTTTCCTGATCAAGATGCAATGATATGTTATTTAGCACCTTTGTCTTGTAAAACGTATATTCGGTTTCAGGCATCTTCGAAGGTCGATTCAAAAGCTCATTAATCCGTTCCATCAATACCTGTTTCGATTTTGGAGGTTTTACCTCTTCATCCTTCACCTCATCTTTTATGGGGTGTGTAGCAGGTAATTGTGAAGATGTCCTCTTCTTTACATTGCCATACCGGTCTAGAACTCCATTTGATCCTCTATTCGTACGTATCGATACTGCTCGGTTAGATAAGAGGAACGTAGGACAATCGTTATATCCTGGAACATCAGCTTCAGAGCAATTTTGAAAGCTTTTTAACGTACCGTCTTTGGAATTCGAACTGTAAGTCATTTTCAAAAATAGTTGGTAATATTTAGAGGATTCTGTAGCCAACTAGAGGATATATAGTAACACTGTGTCTGCTAATCTCTCTAAATTTTTTGTACGTGTACTAAAGAGTTCATGTAATTTCCAAATTTGGCTCGGTTTATGTACAGAAGGTGACGCCGTAATCTTCGACACATTGCTATCGTTCCTTTGTGTCTTACTTAATCTAAAGACCAAGTAAAATATCTTCCAGAATGATTTCCAAGCGACATTCAGTGACGGCGACTTCAGTCAATCACTCATTGGAAGTCCAAATTGTTATCAATTAGGTTGATTTTATGATTTGCGGGGTTAGAACACGGAGTAGCTGAGACGGGAATGTACTTTTTTAAGACTTGTTGGAGCATAAAGTGACGTTGGGGAGCTTCAAAGGAATCACAGCTATGATCAGCAATCTGGTATTTAGAACTAAGTATTATTTTCGCATAGTTCATGCGTCCGTGTCATAACGTAAATTAAAGTGTCAGCGTCGTTTTGCACGTGACTAGTGGATTTCCCACGACCTTGGTAAATTATGACAAGTTGACAGAGGATTAACTTTGTATTTAAAGTTGCTGGAATGCCTAAATGTGTGCTATGAGATAGGGTGTTGCGGAGTGTGTAGGTGTACATAGGAAAATAGCGGGGCTAAGCCGAACGTGCTAAATTGTATCAGTAGCAAGTTGCGATTCTTTGCCATGTAATAAGGCTATAGGATCGCTACCTAGAAGGCACAGTTTATCTTGCTCCGTGCAATGTATTGAGGTAATCGTACTAGAGCCTTTTACAGCCTGCAGCACTAAAACGGCGTAATTGCGCCAAATCCTTGATACTAACGATATACGCTCGGATGATCTCCATTTGAGTATTGAAGATAGACATTTGGTGCTTAAACTACTCAATTGATCAGTAGAAACGATTTAGGACAGCAAGTTTATTACTCTTTTGAGGCCTATTCGCGATTATACAGTGTCGCAATTATGTTGCAAAGATTAAGTCAATAAAACTTCGACCTCACATTTATATATGCTGAATAACACCGCAAAGTGTCCTGAGAAGACCAAGTAAAGCTACAGGATCAATGTAGAGAACAGTCTACAGCTTACTTACTGGCTATACTTGTTGATTCAATGTAAAGGCTAATCGTATAACATGCTTGTCTAAAAATTTTATATCATGTAGATATTGTCAATAAATGGACTATATCACTACTAATACCAACGAATTGAAAGACAGTTGGCTAAAGTTCTATCGGTAGTTTATTTGATATGTCCATTCAGACTCAGGATTCCGGAGATTCTTCTTTGAAGTCGTTGTCTCTTATTGCAACGCACTCACACATTGTCGGGCTAGGTCTCGATGAGAATTTACAGCCTAAGCCAGCCTCTCAAGGGATGGTGGGCCAATTGCAAGCACGTAGAGCAGCAGGTGTTGTTCTAAAGATGGTTCAGAACGGAATTATTGCTGGAAGAGCAATTCTTGTGGCTGGCCCTCCCTCCACTGGTAAAACAGCGTTGGCAATGGGTCTTGCTCAGTCACTGGGAGCAGATGTTCCTTTCACTGCCATTGCAGGTTCAGAAATCTTTTCTTTAGAGCTTTCGAAGACCGAAGCTTTAACCCAGGCATTCCGTAAGTCCATTGGTATTAAAATCAAAGAAGACACTGAACTCATCGAAGGTGAAGTTGTAGAGATCCAAATCGACAGATCCATTACCGGGGGCCATAAACAGGGTAAATTGACCATTAAAACCACCGATATGGAGACTATTTACGAGCTAGGTAACAAAATGATAGATGGATTGACCAAGGAGAAGGTTTTGGCAGGTGATATTATTTCAATTGATAAGTCTAGTGGGAAGATTACGAAACTGGGAAGATCGTTTGCTCGTTCTCGTGACTACGATGCTATGGGAGCAGATACAAAATTTGTGCAATGCCCAGAAGGAGAACTACAGAAACGTAAAACGGCCGTGCACACTGTTTCATTGCACGAGATAGACGTCATCAACTCTCGTACTCAGGGTTTCCTTGCACTATTTACCGGAGACACGGGAGAAATAAGGTCCGAAGTACGTGATCAAATCAACACTAAGGTAGCTGAGTGGAAGGAAGAAGGTAAGGCAGAAATCGTGCCAGGTTTGCTATTCATCGATGAAGTGCACATGTTGGACATTGAATGTTTCTCTTTTATCAACCGTGCATTGGAAGACGAGTTTGCCCCAATTGTCATTATGGCTACTAACCGTGGTATATCGAGGACTCGTGGAACAAACTATAACTCACCTCATGGTCTGCCACTAGACTTGCTAGATAGATCGATCATAATAACCACTCAGAATTACAAGGAAGAAGAAATAAAGACAATTCTTTCAATTAGATCACAGGAGGAAGAGGTAGAACTTTCTTCCGATGCCTTGGATTTATTGACAAAGATTGGGACTGAAACCTCTCTACGTTACAGCAGCAACCTGATTTCCGTATCGCATCAAATCGCTCAGAAAAGAAAATCGAACACAGTAGACGTTCAGGATGTCCAACGTGCTTACTTGTTGTTTTTAGACAGCAAACGTTCCGTAAAATTCCTACAAGAATTTCAATCGCATTATATTGACGACAAGGGCAAAGTGAATATCTCAGTGGCCAACCAAGATGCCATGGACACCACAGCCTAATTTTAATAGAATAAAGCTCTTTTGTTATATAGTTGAATAAATGTCATCAAAATCCATGCAAATGCGCTTAAAACTATGAATGGAACTATATATATACATCAAAAACAGCTCTCTTTTGCTTAGTTACCAGAACCTCTAGTATTTAAGATCAATGCTATGATCATACCATATAATCCTAAAACCTCTGCAAAAATCAAAATCAAAACGATACCAACGAATAGTCTTGGTTGATGCATAAATTTACGCACTCCAACGTCCCCTACAATTCCAATTGCGTAACCGCTGCTGAGACACGAGAACCCAACACATAACCCGGAGGCTAAATGCAGAAAACCGTTGAATAGCGTATAGTCTGCTGTCGGAGACAGCCCTCCTGCGACTAAAACGGCTACCACCAGCCCATACACTGCTAAAATACCACTCATAACAACTGGAATCAATGACTTCATTATCAGATCAGGCTTAAAAGTCGCTATACCTGCGATACCTATACCAGATTTAACCGTACCAATTGCAGCACCTAGTGCCGATAGGACAATTGCAGAGGCACATCCCGCAAACCCAAAGAAGGGAGCAAAGGAAGGACTATATTGATGAATCAATTCGTCAGACATATATAACAATATAACAGCGCAACAAACACCCTTAAACTTCCCTTACGGCATGTAATTTGGCGGTTCGTGTCTCCCTTTTAGTATGCCGAAAACACAGCTAAGTGTATAGTGTTAAGTTTCATTAATCACGTTATACGAATACATGAACGTCAAAATTCGCAATTGGTTATGAACCTGGGATCGAGAAACGCAAGTCCCAGCGTGCACTACTGGATTCACAAGGTCAGCACACCCTCAGACCCGCAGTCCACCCAGAACAATGTCTTTTTTACCAGGGAAGCTGGATCTCTCGCGTAGCGAGATTAAACACATTCAGATGCAGTTAAGGGATGTCTTAAACGAGAAAATACGATTACACCTCCCTCAGGGCCAGAAAGAAGAGGAGCGCTCGGATGCAATTGAAAAGCAGGTATCGCTGGAAGTTGAAAAATTCCTCACCGCCGCCATGGAGGCAGCCAGTGACTCGATAAATGTCACCGACGCTGCATCCGGCACCACCCTCTCGGACGTCATAAACGACGCGCAAAAGGAATACACCGAACCCTTCGATGTAGAGCTCAACGAAAAAGTACGAAAACTTTATCAGGAGTGGGAGACAGAAACATTGAACGTTATTCACCTCCGCAGAACCGCCCCCAAAGCCGTTGTCGATCTATATACCAAAGAAGAATCAAAAGTCCTACAGGATATCAATGACAGAATAAAGGCTCTAGCCGCCCAAGAAAATACAGCGCCGCCTGAGGACCTTCCCCAGCAACTTCTAGCCGAGGAGTCCGTCCAATACAAGGAGGCGCTATCCATGCTTAAAGCAGCCCAGGATTTTGTGCCACGTGACCGCAAACAGCTCGAAAAGCTCAAGCGGCTAATGATATACCTAGAGAAGCAAGTGCCATAGGTCCGTAAGAAACGACGCCAGTGATTAAGCTCCGCGGATGTCAGGTACCGATCGGGTATAACCCCAGGCTGCGCTTATCAGCAAACTACTACTCCGCGTTTAAAGATCCAGCCGCTGTGGCCGAGGAATTCACATACTTCGAGTCCGATACGCGCCGCAGCAGATCCCAACTTCCACCAATAAATCCGTTATCAGCAATATGTTCCGGCTTCTTTATTCCACTCCGGGATTTCCCCACCTATCAATTTGTTCCTATTTACGTGGGGCAGAACGTGTGAAGATGGCCCTGTAGTAGTAGCGGAGATTTCATAAGAAATATTATAATGGAACGGCTGACGTTACTGCATGCTGGTCTATGCCAAGAAGGGTTGTCACACCTTAGCGGGGTATTCTGTTTGAATATGTGAGAATCTTATTACTACTTTAATGAGTTTCATACGGCGTTCAGCGGCATTCAATATAGGAGCGCGCGTAATTGTTTATTAAAAGCGCCGTTTAAAGTCAGGAATGAAGGATATTGTAGCTACCGATCACAATGGATACCTAAAGCAGCGATTGTTTTTCTAAGAACATTGGGAAGAAGGGAGAGTTCATTATGTTAAACAATTGCGTCATTTAGACTGATTATAATGTCAATTTTCTTTATTCAGCTTATCCCGCCGTACTTACCGAGTCATGCGCTTTTTGGTTAGTATCCGAGAGGTTGATAAGTATGGCTAGAGCACTTATTGTTGGGAACGGTATATATTGGACTTTCATTTGATGGTTTTATTTTGTAGGTTTTAGTCTGGTGTTCTCACTTTATTAACAAACAGAGTTTCTTCGTTCAGGTTAATCAATAATAGGAGTTAACAACGTGCAATGCCATCATTAATAGACTGTATTCTTCTTCGTAATATCAATTACCATGGCCGGGTGTATGACAAGTTCCCGAAAACCTATAATGTCGTTGTCATTGCGTTTGCAGCGTGCATCACGGGTTTGATGTTTGGTTTTGATATTTCTTCCATGTCGTCGATGATTGGTACGGAAGTATACTATGAGTACTTCAACCGGCCAAGTGCTGAGGCGCAGGGTGGAATTACGTCTGCGATGTCTGCAGGATCTTTTGTGGGGTCCTTGCTGTCCTCGTCCGTGTCCGATGCGTTTGGTAGGAGAGTTTCGCTTCATTCATGCGGTGCTCTGTGGCTGATTGGTTCTGTGCTGCAGTGTGCCGCGCAGAACCAGGCCATGTTAATTGTGGGAAGAGTGATTTCGGGTATGGGAATTGGGTTTGGGTCGGCAATTGCGCCTGTTTACTGCGCCGAAATAGCTCCTCCTAAGATCCGTGGTGCGATCTGCTCTATCTTCCAACTTTCCGTCACAATTGGTATCATGATACTGTTCTTTGTTGGGTACGGTGCTCAGCATCTAGAAAGCACGGCTGCTTTTAGAATCACGTGGGGAGCGCAGCTTGTTCCTGGCTTTGCTCTGGTAGCAGTGGTGTTCTTCATCCCTGAGTCACCCAGGTGGCTGGCTGTGCGGGGAAGATGGGACGATGCACACAATGTTGTGGCCAAAGTCACGGCTAATGGGGACCTCAAGGACGAAGATGTGCTCCTTCAAATGGTAGAGATCCAGGAGCAGGTTCACGCATATGAAGTTTCCAAGAGCTTCGGATACCGCGATTTATTCAGAGGGAGCTCCTTGCGGAAAACAGTTGTGGGTGTTTCTGCACAGATGTGGCAACAGCTCAGTGGTGTCAACGTTATGATGTACTACATTGTGTACCTTTTCGAAATGGCTGGATTTAGTGGAAACACCAACCTGATCTCGGCTTCCATTCAGTACGTTTTGAATGTAGTTATGACCATACCTGCGCTGCTCTTGGTGGATAGGATAGGTCGCAGGCCACTTTTGATCGTCGGTGGTATTGCAATGTCTGCGTGCCTACTCACGGTCGCTGGTCTTTTGGGAAGATATTCTATTCCAGTTGAGGAAGGATTTCGGGGTAATGACAGTGTCCGTATTACAATTCCCGAGGAATACCGTTCTGCGGCTGTAGGCGTTATTGCTTGTGCATATTTATTCGTCTGTTCATTTGCATTTACATGGGGTGTTGGTATTTGGCTATACTGTTCCGAGATCTTTAATAATAATGAAAGAGCCAAGGGTTCTGCCTTATCCGCATCCGTTAATTGGGCTTTCAATTTTGCATTGGCAATGTTCGTGCCAAGCGCCTTCAGAGACATTACATGGAAGACCTACATCATATTTGGAGTTTTTGCAGCTTGTATGGCAGTATACACTTACTTACTATTCCCCGAAACAAAGAGTCGGACTTTGGAAGAGATTGACCAAATGTGGGCTAGCGGTATACCTGCATGGAGATCTAAATCTTTTGTGCCCCAGAAACCACTATTAGGCCAAGAGAAGAAACCTACTGACTTTGAAGGGGATATAAGCAATGAGGAATCTACAGATGCTATTAAACAAGGAAGACCTAACGATGAAGAAGATCGCAAAACCCCTTAAACATATTAGCGATACAGTATTAAGCCATAATGGAGATTAAAAAAAATGAAGAGGGTGCTAATCTTAATAATATCGTTGTTTCTAGCAATTAAAATCCTGTATTAATGTTTTTTAGCCAGCAGGAACTAATATGCTAACACAGCTTATTCTAATGTCTTAATATTTCAACTCAAATGAATTATGATCTTAGCGATGTCATAAATGGTTCGAGATGCTTAATGATTGCTTATCACTTTATAATTTTCTTACTACTGCGTTTAATTTACACTATACTTGCTTTTCTCCGCGACCTACTAATTTTTAATACGTATTATTACAACATAGAATAAATCATTAGTACCAAGACCGCGTAGAGCTCCTAATTTGCTAAGTCAGTAGAAACAACTATTCTAGAATATGTCTTCTAGTACCGATCACCCGGAGTATCCGAACTTGATATTAGAAGAAGTTGAAGTGACCGATTATTATGATGATGATGAATCTGAAAATGATCTTCAGGAGAGCAATTTCGAGAACTCAAATGAATAAATTGCAAAAAGATAACCTTATAAAGTACATTAGCTGCATGTAAAGTTAAGATTTTGATTAGATATTAATTATATGATCTAAATCTAATAAGGCCGAGGTTGCTTAAAGGATTTCTGTTAATATAGCACATCCAATCATTTAACAAACCATCATGTATAGTAGTGAAATATAGAGAAACACAATAACAGGAAAAACTCACATAACATATCTGTAAGAAATGGGACATCAGCGATTTGAACCTACTATTTTCTACGGTCATGTAAATCACTAATCTACGCAGGCGTTTATGCTACATCTGCCGTTCATTACTTTATTTTATGGTTTACCTTAAGCGGCTGGTGTCTAGAATGAAAAATGAAACGACTTGCTCTCAAGATAAAGGATACAGGCTACTAAAGAACATTTAATTACCTTCAAAGGTCGGAGATTACCTTTCACAGTCGGCTTCATTGCCTTTAACAAAGTCGGTCGGGTTTCTTTTGATTACAGTTAACCTTACCATTATGTCTATTATTTACAAATGTAATAATAGCTATTCGGTCCTTCCCAAAAATCCCATGGACATTCCAAATAAAGACGTCGGGAGCAGAATATCGCAGTTACCAGCACCGCGATCTATTCAAGAAGTTAGGGGCTCGGTCCCACACGAGAATGATAATGTATCGTTACCCTCCCTCGTCGCTTAAAGTATAAACACACGACAGCATCAAAATATAGTTATTGCTATAAAACACTTTTAACATAGCAACGAAAAATTTCCCCACGATAGTTAAACGATACCACAAATATAAACCGTCGACGCTTGCTGCACAAACAAAACCGTGTGTGTTCAGAGCTGTTTCAACAAGGACAAAACGTTTACTCAATAGAAGAACTTAATCGTCGTACTTCCTAGTAAGGTAACCAAGGGCAGGCGTAACTTTCAAATATAAGTGGCATAATGAGCAACCAAAATCCATACCAGTCTCGTAATATTGCGTCCGAGGGCTATGAAATGCAAGGTTATGGCGGCCAAGCCATGGGTAGTTCTGATAACGATGATTTCGTACAGTTTATGAACGGTATTAATGAAGTTAATAGAAAATTGGATAACTACTCACAGTTAATCAGTCAAATAGAAGCATACCAGAAAAAATTATTGACCGAGGTAAACGAAGAGCAAGAAATTAATTTAAGAAGGCAGTTAGATGGCTTTGCCTCCCAGGCGTCTGATTTGCAATACCAGTTAAAAAATGAGATTAAATACCTACAACAACGTGCCATTGGAGACCCATCCAAGGTCGCACAGGCCGAGAACAGCAGACAGCGGTTCTTAACTTTAATTCAAGATTACAGGGTCACTGAAGCCAACTACCGTGAGGAAAATAAGCAACAGGCCAAGAGACAGTACCGTGTGATCCAGCCTCAGGCGTCGGAAGAAGAAGTCGAGGCTGCTATAAGCGATGTTGGTGGCCAGCACATTTTCTCGCAAGCTTTGCTTAATGCTAATAGACGCGGAGAAGCCAAGACTGCATTAGCGGAAGTCCAAGCCCGTCACCAAGAATTACTAAAATTAGAGAAAACCATGGCCGAATTGACCCAGCTATTCAATGACATGGAGCACTTAGTTATAGAGCAAAACGAACAAATCGAGGACGTCGACAAACAGGTTGTCGAAGCTCAACAGGATGTCGAGCAGGGTGTCGGCCACACTAACAAAGCCGTCAAGAGTGCCAGACGTGCCAGAAGAAACAAAATTAGGTGTATTTTAATTTTGATTTTAATCCTCATCATCGTGGCCATCGCAGTTATCGTTCCACTTGCAACAAGGCACTGACCAGGTTATACAGATTCTTTAAGAAAATTATTTACCTACTAATACTTATATTTTAACTTCCTGTAACCCGAATTTTTAGTCCCAAAGCGCAACATCTGACTCTTAGACAGTAGTAAAAACAAACAAAGTTCGCCTCACAATGCACATTAGGGTGGAAAACGGGTGAATACACATCTCTCTTCCTCAGGTCAGTTTTCCAAGCGTCGTAGGGGCCAACTAATGATCTGCCGCAGCTGATCGGCGTTAACCCATAAGTCACGTGACTATCAACACTTGAAAGGCTTTATAGACCTGAGGGCGTCACGATTGGCTATTAATCGATTCTACGCCTGTAAAACCGGAGAATAGCTGGCCGGCGTAATAAGTCGATCACGAAAGCGGAGATATGGACCAAGATGCAGTATAAAATGCAGGTTAACCAAACATATCTTCCAACAGATGAAACAAGACCTAATACGAACAATCCTCTTCGTATGAAGTAATCCGAACCAACAAAACCTATCTGAGGCAAGATAACTTTTCTTCGTGGGCCTAAGGTTATATAGTAAAATTTTTCCTCTAGCTACTGGCTTGGCAAGCCTTCAGACGGTGGTACTACAGTGTTTTTTGAAGCGGTTTTTGGCAGCGCTATTACATACGCGATCCAGCAAAACCTAATAGGGCTTGTTGGTTTCAAAAAGGAACGGATCGGTTGGCCTGGTTGATTTTCAACAACACATCAAATAAGAAGTTGTTGGCTTAAAGAGTGTATATATTTTATAAAAGACAAAATTTGAATAATTACACGCTAATCATTAATTGGATTCTTGAAGTATAAGGTAGCATACAAAATAAAGACTTAGAAATACGAAAACCTAGTAAATCAAGATGGTTATGAAACCTGAAGTTGAGCAAGAACTTGCTCATGTGTTATTGACCGAATTGTTAGCCTATCAATTCGCTTCCCCTGTTAGATGGATTGAAACTCAAGATGTTTTCTTGAAGAATTATAATACTGAGAGGGTTGTCGAAATTGGGCCTTCTCCTACTTTGGCTACTATGGCTCAGCGTACTATTAAGAGCAAGTACGAGTCATACGATGCTGCTTTATCTTTACGGAGACAGGTGTTGTGTTACGGTAAGGATGCGAATGAGATCTACTACACGAAGGCTCCTGCCGAGCCTGCTGCCGAACCAAAATCCCAGAGTGCAGCACCAGCAGCTCCTGCAGCGGCCCCTGCTGCTACTCCTGCAGCTGCCCCTGCAGCTGCCCCAGCGGCTGCCCCAGCGCCCGCGGCCCCAGCAGCTGTGGGAGCCTTTGACTCCCTTGGTGATGAACCTATCAAGACCTCTTTGTTGTTGCATGTTTTGGTTGCACAGAAGTTGAAGAAGGGTCTTGATGCTGTTCCTATGTCTAAAACCATTAAGGACTTGGTTGGCGGTAAGTCTACTGTTCAGAACGAAATCATTGGAGATCTAGGAAAGGAGTTCAGCAGTGCGCCAGAAAAGGTCGAAGAGATACCATTGGAAGAGTTGGCTGCAACCCTAGAGGAAACCTACGATGGAAAATTGGGTAAGCACTCTTCCTCTTTGATTTCTAGGTTAATGTCTTCAAAGATGCCTGGTGGGTTTACCATCACCGTTGCTAGAAAGTACTTAGAGAAACGGTGGTCTTTGCAAGCTGGAAGACAAGATTCTGTTCTGTTGATGTCTTTGGTTAACGAGCCTGCCTCTCGTTTGGGTTCTGAGGCGGATGCACACGCATTCCTAGACTCAGTTGTCGAAAAGTATGCTTCCATGGCCAAGATTGACTTAGCTGCTCTTTCTGCTTCTTCCAGTGCAGGTGCAGGAGGTCAAGCAGGTGGCGCTATGGTGGATGCTGCTGCTTTGGAGGCTATTACCAAGGATCACAAGATTATGGCTCGTCAACAATTGACGGTATTGTCGCGCTACTTAGATATGGATTTGAACAAGGGCGAGAAGAAGTATTTGGAAGAAAAGGACAATGTGTTAGCATTGCAAGAACAATTAGACTACTTGAACAGAGAGTTGGGCTCCTTTTTCATTGAAGGTATCAGTACTTCTTTCTCTAGGAAGAAAGCGAGAGTTTTCGATTCCTCCTGGAACTGGGCCAAACAATCCTTACTTACATTGTACTTCCAGATCATTCATGGTGTTTTGAAAAACGTTGATAGAGAGCTTGTTTCCGAAGCTATTAACATCATGAACAGATCTAACGAAGCTTTGATTAAGTTTATGGAATACCACGTGTCTCACACTGACGAATCCAAGGGTGACCACTACCAGTTGGCAAAGACACTAGGTCAACAATTGATTGACAACTGTAAGCAGGTTCTTGACGTCGACCCTGTTTACAAGGATATTACTAAGCCAGTCGCACCAAAGACTGTTATTGACAAGAATGGTAGTATCATCTACTCTGAGGAACCAAGGGAGAACATTAGAAAGTTGTCTCAATATGTCCAGGAGATGGCATTAGGTAGTTCTTTAACAAAGCAGTCTCAACCAACTATCCAAGAGGATTTGACTCGTGTATACAAGGCTATTTCTGCGCAAGCTACTCAATCAAACATTTCCGAGTCTACTAAGTTGGAGTTCGAGAAGCTTTACGGTGAATTGTTGGAATTCTTGGAATCTTCCAATGAAATTGATGCATCTGTTTCGACCCGTCTTGCTGGTGTTGATGATGATGCCTTGGATAGAGACTCTACCAAGGAAGTCGCATCTTTACCAACTAAGACTCACATTAAAAACACCGCATCTTCAACTATTCCAAGGGAAACCATTCCTTTCTTGCATTTGAAGAGACAACAAACCACTGGTGACTGGACTTATGACAGACAGCTCTCTAGCTTGTTCTTGGATGGTTTGGAAAAAGCTGCTATTAACGGTGTTTCATTCAGTGGTAAGAACGTTTTGATCACCGGTGCTGGTCAGGGTTCCATTGGTGCAGAAATTTTGCAAGGTTTGATCCAAGGTGGTGCTAAAGTCATCGTTACCACTTCTCGTTTCTCAAAGAAGGTTACTGATTATTACCAATCTATCTATGCTAAGTATGGTGCCAGAGGTTCTACACTGGTTGTGGTTCCATTCAACCAGGGTTCCAAGCAAGATGTTGAAGCCTTGATTGACTACATTTATGACAGTCCAAAGAAAGGTGGTTTGGGCTGGGATTTGGATGCTATTATTCCATTCGCCGCTATTCCAGAGAATGGTATTGAGATAGATCAAATTGATTCAAAATCTGAGTTTGCTCATAGAATTATGTTGACTAACATTTTGAGAATGTTAGGTTATGTTAAGACTCAAAAGGCTGACAGGGGTATTGAAACGAGACCCGCTCAAGTTATTTTACCGCTATCTCACAACCATGGTTTATTCGGTGGAGATGGTTTGTATTCCGAGTCTAAGTTGTCTTTAGAGACTTTGTTCAACAGATGGCATTCTGAGTCTTGGTATAACCAATTGACCATTTGTGGTGCTATTATTGGTTGGACTAGAGGTACCGGTTTGATGTCTACAAACAACATCATTGCAGAGGGAATTGAGAAGATTGGTGTCCGTACTTTCACTCAAAAGGAGATGGCATTCAACTTGTTAGGTTTGTTGATTCCTGAAGTTGTTCAATTGTGTCAAAAGGCTCCTGTGATGGCTGACTTAAACGGTGGTCTACAATATATTGAAAAGTTGAAGGCCTTCACTAATAAAATCCGTAGTGATTTGGTTGAGACTTCTGAAGTGAGAAAGGCAGTTTCTCGTGAAACCACTTTAGAGTACAAGGTTATCAACGGTGCTGATGCCGATGCTGGTTACATACAAGTTTATGTTCAACCAAGAGCCAACATTCAAATGAACTTCCCTAAATTGAAGAGTTATGAGGAGATTAAGAAGCTCGCACCACCTGAGTTGCAAGACATGTTGGACTTGGAGAAGGTCATCGTTGTTACTGGTTTTGCTGAAGTTGGTCCATGGGGTTCTTCTAGAACTAGATGGGAAATGGAAGCTTACGGTGAATTCTCTCTCGAGGGTTGTGTTGAAATGGCCTGGATAATGGGGTTGATCAAGTACCATAACGGTAATTTGGCTGGTCGTCCATACACTGGATGGGTTGACGCCAAGACAAAGGCACCTGTCGAAGACAAGGATGTTAAAGCCAAATATGAGAGTTATATCCTAGAACATTCTGGTATTAGATTGATTGAGCCTGAACTCTTCAACGGTTACGATCCAGAAAACAAGGTTCTCATCCAGGAAGTCGTTGTTGAACAAGATTTGGAACCATTTGAAGCCTCTAAGACTACCGCTGAACAGTTCAAGCGTAAGCATGGTGATAAGGTGGAGATCTTCGAAATCCCAGAGTCTGGTGAGTACTCCATTAGATTGCTCAAGGGCTCAACTTTGTACATTCCAAAGGCGTTGAGAACAGACCGTCTTGTCGCCGGTCAAATTCCAACCGGTTGGGACGCTAGAACTTACGGTATCCCTGAAGATACCATTTCTCAAGTTGACCCTATTACTTTGTTTGTCTTGGTTTCTGTTGTTGAAGCTTTCATCTCTTCTGGTATCACTGATCCATATGAGATGTACAAGTATGTCCATGTTTCCGAGGTTGGTAACTGTTCAGGTTCCGGTATGGGTGGTTTGACTGCCATGAATGGTATTTTCAAAGGCCGTTTCATGGATAAGCAGGTTCAAATGGACGCATTGCAAGAGTCCTTTATTAACACCATGTCTGCATGGGTTAATATGTTGTTGATCTCCTCGAGTGGTCCTATAAAGACTCCTGTTGGTGCATGTGCAACCGCCGTTGAGTCTGTCGATGTCGGTGTTGAAACCATTACCTTAGGTAAGGCAAAGATCTGTATTGTTGGTGGTTTCGATGACTTCCAAGAAGAAAGTTCTCAAGAATTCGGTAATATGAATGCCACTTCCAACACTTTGGATGAATTTGAGTATGGCCGTAACCCAGCAGAGATGTGTAGACCTACTACCACTACTCGTAACGGTTTCATGGAAGCTCAGGGTGCTGGTATTCAAGTTATTATGAATGCAGATCTAGCTTTGAAGATGGGTGTGCCAATTTATGGTATTGTCGCTTTAACTGCTACTGCTTCGGACAAGATTGGAAGATCTGTCCCAGCTCCAGGTAGGGGTCTTTTGACTACAGCAAGAGAACATCATGGTGACCTAAAATTCCCATCAACAGTTTTGAACATTGGATATAGAAAGAGACAACTTGCTTCTCGTGAAAGACAGATCAAGGAATGGTTAGAAACTGAAATGGAATTGTTGCAGGAAGAGGCTCAAGATGTTCCAGTTGAGGACCAGGCTTCCTACATCGCAGAGCGTTCTGAAGAGATCTCTCGCGAAGCTGAGAAACAACTAAAGGCTGCAAAGGCCCACTGGGGTAACGAATTCTACAAGAAGGACCCTCGTATCGCCCCAATTCGAGGTGCTTTGGCAACATACGGTCTCGGTATCGACGATCTTGGAGTTGCATCTTTCCATGGAACATCCACTAAGGCCAATGATAAGAACGAATCTTCAACAATAAACCAAATGTTGAAACATCTCGGAAGATCCGAGGGTAACCCTGTTATCGGTGTCTTCCAGAAATACTTGACTGGTCATCCTAAAGGTGCTGCTGGTGCCTGGATGATAAACGGTGCCTTACAAATCTTGAATTCCGGAATTGTCCCAGGTAACCGTAATGCAGACAATATTGATGAAGTTATGGAGCAGTTTGAACACATTTTATATCCATCGCATTCTATTAAAACGGATGGAGTGAAGGCTGTCTCTGTCACATCATTCGGTTTCGGTCAGAAGGGTGCACAGGCAATTCTCATCCATCCCGATTATCTATATGCTGCATTGTCAGAAGAAGTGTACTTGGAATATTCTTCAAAGCTCGATGCGCGTGAAAAATTGGCCTACAAGTTTTTCCATAATGGTATGATTAACAATTCGTTATTCGTTGCCAAGGACAAAGCGCCATATGCCGATGAATTGGAAGAGGGTGTTTACTTGGATCCATTAGTGCGTGTACGTCATAACCCGGCTAAATCCACTTTCACTTTTGGACCTAATCAGATCCAAGAAGGATCTTTCGTTTCTAAAGAGAACAGACAAACTGCAGATCTTGTAACGAAGCTTGTTAAGGATGCAAAATCCGGTTCATCGCAAGCGTCGGCCGGCGGTATCGGTGTTGATGTAGAGCTGATCTCAGCAGTCAACGTGGATAACGTAACCTTCCTCGAGCGTAATTTCACGGAAGCGGAAATAAATTACTGTAATTCGCAACCATCTCGCCAAAGCTCGCTAGCAGGCTTGTGGTCGGCAAAGGAGGCAGTTTTCAAATCTCTAGGAGTTAAATCAAGAGGTGCCGGAGCTGCGCTGAAGGAAATTGAGATTGCCCGTGACCAATATACGGGCGCGCCAATAGTTGTCTTACATGGCGCTGCTTCACAGGCCGCTGCAGATGCAGGTGTCCGCTCAGTGAAGGTATCTATATCACACGACGATCTGCAATCTGTTGCTGTCGCAATAGCTGATAAATGATTTTTCGTTGTATAATTGGAATACGTAGCATTACCTTTAATAGTAGTTTTGTCGTTGTCGACTCCATGCTCTGGAGTTATCATTTATTACAGATGCGCACATTAACGGCACAACAGGACAATAAGTGGCGTTGTGTCGACTCGTTTCAGGTCCGTTTTAGCGGGTAAAAGTTTTTTCCTTGGTACCTGACTTCGTATGACATAAATGATCGCTGACAAAAAAGGCTATAAAGGTAGAAAGTATTGTAAGGTGTCTTTTTTAATGTTCCATCTAGGCTTTAATATTTTAACATGAGACTAAGGAAGTCTGACTGTGATTGCTCTGGAGAGAACTCAATGGTAATAAAGAAGCGGCCTGCAGGTTGGGCAAAGAGACAGAGCCGCTCTTTTAAGTGCAGTGGCTACGGCAATTGTGAAATGTCTTTTACTAGAGCAGAACACCTGGCTCGTCATATTAGAAAACACACCGGCGAGAAACCGTTTCAGTGTGAGGTATGCAGTCGTTATTTCAGTAGAATAGATAACCTGAAACAGCACCGCGAATCGGTTCATGCCATGGGATCAAGAAGGGGTGAGCATGGTACAGTTCGGTCAACAGGGATGTCGCGCAAGTTTTCTTCATCTTCATTGTCTTCCTCTTCGTCTTCGTCATCTTTATCATCTGCATTACTATTAGCATCGATGCCGTCACTTGCTACGATCGCTTCATCTTCCGAGGTATCCACGGCATCGCCTAGGTCTTTGTCGCCGCATGAGAACGTAGAACGGCCTGGCACTGCTGCTGCTGCTACTGTAGCAGCTACCAAGGCCTCCAATAGACCGGTGCTTCCACCTATTTTTGTTGGTAATCCCGTGCTCGATACTTATGCGCCCTTGCAGCGCGAGCCCGCACCTATGTGTGGTGAGCGTGCTGACACACATTTAAGAGATCTGCAATTCAACGCTGCTGCAACGGAAAACTCCATACGCTCGATGAGAATGACATCTGCAGCGTCGAAGTTTTCAACGACTCCGCCTGCGGTGACCAAACGCTACAACACCGGCACGCACGTCGGTCGCATCTCCGTGAGCTCCATGCTATCGTGGGGATATGACTCCACCGTATAGACAGTACGGCGCCCGGCACACCTGTTTGATATTTAATTAAGTAAATTATATCATATAATGTAGTAATGCGTGCCGTCGCTACGGCTTTTCACGTGACAATCACCTGACCGCGCGATCATGTGCTGGATTAACATAGGGATTTGTTGAAGCTGAGAGTAATACAAGTTCAGTATAATCTACGAATTACCGAATATATCGTGCGTTTAACGCTTACTAGAAAGTACAAAGAGTCTAAAGCTATTCATGATGCCTTACTTGACGCCTCCACTATCGAATTCATCTCTCGGTACAACTTTGGAGATGGTTTCGTCAGCTGGGCTACAAATGCTACACCAACCACAACTACAACAACAACAGCAGCAGCAGCAACAACAACAGGGAAGCCAACAGCACCAAACGCAGTATGCTCAAGCACAGAAACAGCCGTATTTTCCTCTGGCTGGCGATGGGGCGCAGCAACCAACACCTCCTTTGATGCCACTGCCAACTGCAGGCGTGAACGCATCTTCCGCCATGGGTGATACCGGCATATACCGATACCATAAGCAAATCAGCAAGTCGTTCCAAGATGATTTGATCTACTGTCCTAGGACGTTGCTGAACAAAGAGGAACTAAACCAGTGCTACCAAATGGATATGCTAATGATGATGGAAATGCAGCAGCAACTACAACAACTGCCCCAGCACGTTCAGCAGCTATCTCACCCGCAGCAGCAGCAGCAGCAACTGCTGGCAGGTTCAGCTACCTCTGGTGCAGCTCCTCAGGGTCTACAGAGCATCAAGTTTAACCCATATACCTCTCAGAGCTTCAATCCTTCAGGTGCAACTTCACCAAGTTCGTAAAACTCGCTTACGAAGTTCTTGGCAAAGCTCAACTCCTTCAAGAAATAAAAGTACTGGTTGCTGTATTTGAATAATTACAATTTGTATATATTTTGTATTATCTGTAGGTCTAATAGTATTATATTTTAATCGTCACGCCTTTATCACGTGCCAGTTGTACCATGGCGTTTTGCCTAAAAGCGAAGGATACACAACTAATGAAATATCGCGAGTGTTGTCTGTAGCTTAATTTAGGAGTAAAACCATCAATATAGCTATATTTAGTATTATGTCAGAAGGGATAAGAGACGATGACCCTAGACAGGTAGCGTCTTCGACAACATTGGTTAATAAAAAACAGAAAAGCAGTGATGCAAACGACACCAAAAGAAGATTCGCGAATGGTGAAGATTTTAGCTCGAATTCACCTTCCCAAATAGATGACGAAACAGATACGGATGCTGAACTTGGAGAGGTCGCGTTTGATCAGAATGATTTTAAATTTGACTTTGAACAGCAGGAAAAGCAGACTTCTATTCCAGACGGACAAAAAGCTGTTAGTGCTAAAAAGGATAATAGCGCGGACACACCTGGAGAAAACAGCGAAAGGGAGGAGGAATTGAACAGTGAGAAGGTAGTTGAAAGTAATACGACCAACACGGCAAGGAAACCTATGGATATTTTTGATGAGAGAGCATCTTTAGAGTCTAAGAAGAATAATCTGAAGAAAGATCTGAAGATTCTGCATGAAATTGCGTCGACGGCAAAGCCCAGTCGTTATAAGGTTGCCCCAATCTGGGCTCACAAGTGGAAACCTACTGTGAAAGCATTGCAAAGTCTGGATAGAAAAGATTTTACACAAATTGACGTGTCATTCACGCAGGTTATTCCAGACGATGATCTAACGAAATCGGTCCAGGATTGGATATATGCCACTGTGCTGAGTGTTCCAGAGGATCAACGACAGTTTATAGAGTTGGAGATGAAATTTGGGATGCTGATGGACGGTGGTTCAGATTCACAGAGAGTTAGTCCTCCGGTTTCATCGCAGACAGTTTACACCGAAATGGATGCTAGGATGAAGCCAGATGTTGATGAACGCGTGTTCTTTGAGCTTAACAGATTTGTGAAGAGTATATCGGAGTTAAATGAAAACACCGGCAAGTTTAATATTATCGAGTCACACACTAAAGATGAACTCTATAGAGTAGGTGTTTCTACACAGAGACCGCGGTTTCTGAGAATGAGTAAGGACGTAAAGACTGGACGTGTTGGCGCTTTTATTGAAAAGAAACGTATTTCCCATTTGCTGCTGTTCTCTCCCAAGGACAGCTACGATGTAAAAATGTCAATTAACCTGGAATTACCTGTCCCAGAAAATGACCCTCCAGAAAAGTATAAAGATCATATACCTATTAGTGCAAGAACTAAGGAGCGTATAAGTTATATTCACAACGATTCATGCACTAGAATTGATATAACGAAGGTTTCTAATCATAACCAAGGAGTCAAGAAAAGCGAAAATGAACTTACTCATGAAATCGAGCTAGAACTGAACACACAAGCGCTTTTATCAGCTTTTGATAAAATATCCCATGACAGTAAAGAATACGCGACAATTGTACGGACATTCTTAAACAACGGGACAATCATCCGTCGAAAGCTCACGTCGCTTTCTTACGAGATCTTTGAGGGCAGCAAAAAACTTTAATCATTGCGTATCGAAATAAAGCTAGAATTCGCGTAAATAAACTAGAATCATCATATTCTATAAATAGGGGATTAATGATTGCTAAAACGAAAAAGTAATGTTATATATTGGGTTTGTATTGTTTCTAATGTGCCAAGAATGCTGCGCTTAATAAGTGACCCTATCTCCATAAATATGAAGCAGGTAAGCCAACCTAATTACAACTAAGTCTTTGGCCATAGCTATGCTGTCTCTGGATAGAACCATTTTAGAGCCTCCAACTTCATGCCATGATATAGGAATTTCTATAATCGGTATGCCTTTCTTCAAACCAAGTAGTAGGACTTCAACATCAAATATCCACCCTTCTGTATGTACGTTAGGGAATATATTGCAAATGGCCTTTTTATCAAATAACTTGAATCCACATTGGGTGTCTCTGACCGATCTTATACCAAACAAGTAGACTAGCATATGAAGACCATACATTAAAAAGTTTCTGATAAAAGATCTCTTTACCACTGCTTCACTGTTAACCATATGTGCTCGAGAACCAATAGCGATGACACCATTCTTACTATTGTTATCTTTTAGAGCTTGAATTAACTTTGTAACTTCACTAAATTTACTGGCACCGTCTGCATCCGCAAATAACCCATACTTACCTCTAACATGTATCATACCATGCCTTACAGCTCCTCCCTTACCTCTATTCTTCAGTAGCTTTACCACTCTAAACTGATGCGTGACAAATTTAAAGTTCTTTCTAATGAATTCTAAACAGAACTCTGCTGTACCATCTTGAGACCCATCGTCCACTACAATGATTTCCCATCTGTTACCATAGTTCTTGCGTAGAAACTCAATCGTTTCTGTTAACATTACTGATATTCTAGCAGTCTCATTGTAACTAGGAACGACTACGGATAGCTCTATGTCGCCATCAACGCCCTTTTTATCATCATCTTTATCATCCAAAATGTTCTTAAGCTGACCAGTAACTACTTTACCATCATCATCAATACTCTTGAATTTCAGTTCTTCATCGAAAGATTTCCTAGGAGTGTGGGACAACAGGTACAGTAACAGATATAATGTCGATACTGATCCCAGCAGGAAAGTAATGGCAGTAGTTGTCATCATATGCACTAAAATTCTATAAGTATAATATCTTCAAACCGTTCATACACCAATAAGTTCTAACACGTTCTATAGCCCTAATAATCTTACAACAGCTCTAAAATGCGGACAGGTTACTCGATTGTATTAGTACCACGTAATGAATTATTCAATGACTTGGTTTTTAATGTCGGATTCAGCGACCGAGATGTTGGGAACTCCGTACACCACGGAAGAAATCTGACTAAAGTGAGTTATTCATTAATGCTACACGGTGAGTATATTATATAGATACGAAGCTAGCGCTTATCGCCAGTATTTTGTTGACTCTATAGGATCTTAATTGTTTTTCTTCTTTGTGTGTTGTGGGCTGTTGTCGTTGGAATCGTATTCCGTTCTGGAAGTTAAGTCCAAGCTCTGATTTACTTCAACAAAAGTGAACTCGTCAGAAACCATTGGACTTCCGTGCTGAGGATGCTCGGAGATACTGGAATGCAATTTTTTGTAGGGCTGGTACATTGAGGTTGGTGAAGAAGGCATTGCTTTACGTTTTTTAATAGATTGTAAGTTATCTTCATCATCATCATCAGAGTCCGAGCACATGTCGTGAAATGTCGTGCGTTTATGGCTATTCTCTGAGATTTGGGGGGCAGACCTCGGGTTCGCTGGAGATGTGCTCACTTGCTCTACCGGTGAAGTCGCATCATCGTCTTCATCTGCGAGCTCGTCATCTGCCGGTGTATGCTTTTCTGTTGAAGCACATTTACCGCCGCTCAGCAGTGGTAATCGCTTCAATTGGTCGGCACAGCTAACGAATCTCGCCTGCTGATTTGCAGATGGTTCCAAATCCATGATAGGCATGGATAATGTGTCGATTGGCGAGGTGCGATCGGTGTCATATACGAAATCCGTCTGACGCTTAGTTGCCGAAGCCGATAGTCCGGTTTCCCCGGAATGTGTTAAGGCTATAGAGCCTTGGTCATCCTCATTATCTTCTTCTATAGGTATGGTATTACAGGTGTTAACATCACGAGGAGTACCGAACATGCCTTGTAGCCATTCGTCTTCTGAATGCTTAACATTCTCTAGATCGAAGCTGAAGAAATCCTCCATTTCAATTTGAAGAGAAGGCTGGGGGGTAGAATCAGCTATCGGAGGTACGTTTTCCTTATCGCTGACAATTTCGGAGGTGTTTACCTGTGCGTTTGCCAATTCAAATATGCTTTCATCGTTCTTATCCTGATGCTGAAGCGGATGGACCATATCCTGAAGGCTCATCTCATCGCTTATGATGTTAAATTCCTTTGACATATTTTCTTGCTTCGAATTAGAAGCAGAACTGCTGTTTGGCCGTTCAATGCTATTACGTGCGGCACTCACTGGCTTATGTTTATATGTATGCTTCTTTGCTTGTGGGTAGCCGAATGACGATATGTTGTTAGGCGGCTTCTGCTGGTAACTGCTTGGCTTCTTCGCCTTTGGTTTGTTCATGAACTCAAACCTCTTGCTTACAGAGTCATCAATATGAAATCTTGTAACTGTGGAATCACTTTGTAGAGAGGTGACCTGATAAGTAGGCCTTCTTTCCTGCCCAATACCAGATTGCGGAAGAAATTGCTGACAAGAGGAGCTTTCTTTGCTCCTATCCGCCATGTAAATCTTATGAGCTATTGTTCCACCACGGATACCACCGTATTTAGGGTTCTCCCAGATAGGAAGCGACTGTGTTCTAAAGGCCTTTGGAGCTGGCATTTGGTTCATTTCTCTCTTTTTACTCTTTGTTATAGCACCGTTGGCTGCCGTAGGAATTGGAGCTGGTTTGGTTACTCCAGATGCTGGGATGAACCCTGCGTATGAATTCATTCTTTTGGCAGGCTGCGCCTTACTAAAGCTTGACTTTCTGGTACTAGTACTGGAATTAACGTTAGAGAACTTCATCTTCACTTCCAAAGTTTCATGTCTAGAGGGATTACCATTGCCAGACATAGTCAACAACGACGCAAAATTCGTGCATACACGCCCGATCACCAGCGGGGTGTCTTCAGCCTGATTTTTACCGTCGAGCAGCTGTTCTTGCTCTAAATATGCATTATTTCTTAATTTTGACAACAGACCAAGGCTTACAAACGGCTCATCAGCCTCTACCACGTCTTTAAAGTACACATTATAGTCACAATCTCGTGTAGTGTCTAACGTGCTATTATCAAATGGGAACAATTCAGGAGAACTTTTGTAAACAACGTTTAAAACATGAGACAACTCTATTACGCCAATTCTCAGCGGAGATTTCAAATGAGATGAGTTTGACGGTACCGACTCAACACTAACAGGAAGTAGCATTTTACTCCTTGCTAGAAAATAATTAGGCTCATTATCGACCGTATATAGGATCTTGAGGGTCATCTGACTCAATCCTTCCTGCCGAAACAACGGGTTCATCTTCTTAATGAGGAGGTTTCGGTATGCTTAATTCTAGCTATGTTTCTCTAAATCTCGATTCCACTGATGGCGACTTATAAATGCCAAACACAATTCATTAAATACCCCTATGCAGCTATATATCAACATTTGACGAGTAATATTCATGTTTCTAAAGTCTTTGTTGGCAATGACGCGTCACATTAAGATGCGACTAAAACGCGAAACTCGATTTTACGCGTGTCATTACCAGCACCATAAGGACGAAAGAAAGCCCTTTGCCTTCATCACTTCAGACACGAAACAGATTTACACTACAGTTTCGTCTGCTAGTCAGGTTCATTAGAGGTTCCCCAACTCAAGGCTCCCCATGATTGAATAATCAATCCTTTAGAACAATGGGCATCTCGTTCGGATTTTAGTTTAATAATGCTTGTTGCAGTATCTCAGGTCGCAATTAAGAGCTAAATATTGCAATGTAGACGCGTCAAGGTGCTATTTACGATTTCTGTTTGTTGCTAAAGATACTTGCATAGAAATAGGGTAATTTATGACAAATACAAATGTAATAAGGGGCCATGATAGATATTTTAGTACGAGATCGTCCACATGGGATGTAGAAAGATAATAAAGGTGCAATGAAGAGTAACTGTGGCCTTTGAAACGTGCTGTGATGCCCTATTGCATGCTCATCGCCTAATTCAAAGTCATGTGACCTTGAAAAATTTTTTAACCTTTAAAGTTTAAGCTTAAGCCCATCGCACCTTCAAACGACTCTGCAACATAGCAAAGTACAAGAACAGGTATAGTTGGATCATTGCATTATAATGCCGCCTAAGAAGTTTAAGCCGTTGGACATGTTTGCGGAAGAGAAAGCCCCAGATGGAAAGTTGGGCTCCTCTCCATTTGGTGGAAATTATAGTAGGAATGACCATGGCCAGAATAGATGGAATCAAAATACTCCTTACACTCCTCAGGGATATGGCTATAATTATTACCAGGGTGGGTATCAAAGTTATGAGAACTACCAGGGTTATCAGAATTACCAACAGAATCACTCGATGACGAATAATTCAGGAAACAGTCGTCAAAAGCAATATGGTGGTAATGGACAAGCTACAAAACCTTCTGTAAGTCAAACCGGATTTAATTCGAGCTCTGTGACATCTTTGAATACCCTGATTAGTAGTATGTCAGATTTGGCGGTCTCTCCATTGACCCCACACATTGAAGCGTTAGTAGCCTCAAATAGCATTGCTGATGCCAAGAAACACGTTCTTGCTATAATTGAGGAATTTACAAAAGATGGAGTGTCTGGTAAGAAGATTGAAGAATGGGATATTTTAAGCATTATAAATAAGCTCGTGAAGCCCAAGAATGCGCCATTAATTCGCGAAGCAGCCATGCTATTGATTTCGAAGTTAGCTGCTGTTTTTACTGATAAAGGAATTGAAATGTGCTATTTACTTGGTCTGCTGGCCCCAGCCTTGGATAGTATTTCTGAAAAGGATACCACGGTTAAGATGGAAGCACAGCGTGCAGTTGCTGCGATTTACTCGTCTTTCCCCACCGAAGCTTTGACATGTGCTCTATTACCTGTAGTTTTAGAGTACCTATCCTCTGGGGGAAGGTGGCAATCTAAGATAGCTGCACTTAAGTTGGTTGATAACATCCGCGAGGATTCTCCTGCTGATGCTCTAGAATTGTGTTTTAAAACCACTCTTCCAGTGTTGACCGACGTTGCAACTGATTTTAAACCAGAACTTGCGAAGCAGGGTTCCACCACATTATTGGACTTTATTTCGATTTTGGACAACTTAGATCTGCAGCCTAGTTTCAAGCTAATTGCTACTACACTACAGAATCCAAAGCTAGTTCCTGAATGTATAAAATCGTTGTCAAGTGTAACGTTTGTTACAGAAGTTACAGAATCTTCTTTATCCTTGTTGGTGCCGATTTTGAACAAATCCTTGAACCTGTCATCTTCATCTCAAGAACAATTAAGGCAAACTGTCATTGTCATTGAAAATCTGACGAGGTTAGTGAATAACCGTATCGAGATAGCAAGCTTTATTCCTCAACTATTGCCAGGAGTTAAGAGGTTATATGAGACGGCGACGATGCCCGAGGTCCGTGAGTTGTCCGCTAAAGCTTTAGAAGTTTTGGAAGAAGATGACAGCCAAAGAGACTCTTTCCCTGGTCGGATCACGTTAGAGCAAAGTGAGGATTTCCTAAAGAAAGGCATGGCGAAATTGAAGAACAACCCATACGCCGATGAAAAGGAATATGCAACTGCCATAGATTATTTGAGCAAGGTTTTACAAATGACTGCTAATGTAAACGACTGGAATTGTCTGAATAATGTTTTAGTATCTGCATTTGGTGAGGAAAACAAAGACGTTATCGAAAAAGAATTTATAACTGAATTGAGACTAATGTTCCACCAGGATATTCAATCCGGAAATATGGATGATGGTATAGAAATTGTTAATGCAGACTTCTCATTAGCTTACGGTTCTAGAATGCTGCTGAACAAAACAACTTTGCGTTTGTTAAAGGGACACAGATATGGTTTGTGTGGTAGAAATGGTGCAGGTAAGTCGACCCTGATGAGATCTATTGCCAATGGTCAATTGGAAGGTTTCCCACCACAGGACGAGATCAAGACTTGTTTTGTGGAACGTACACTGCAGGGAGAACAGGGTGATTTAGATGTGGTATCATTCATTAAAGGTGATGAAACATTACAAGGTGCTTCACAGGAGGAAGTTATTTCTGCGTTAGAATCAGTTGGGTTCGACGAATCTAAACGTTCTCAATCTGTGGGTTCTTTATCTGGTGGTTGGAAAATGAAATTGGAATTGACCAAGGCGATGCTACAAAAGGCGGACGTGTTGATGCTGGACGAACCTACCAATCATTTAGATGTGAAAAACGTTGAATGGTTACAGAATTATCTTCTAGAACATACCGATATTACATCTTTGATTGTCTCCCACGATACTAAGTTCTTGGACAATGTTTGCACTGATATTATTCACTATGAGAACAAGAAACTGGCTTACTATAAAGGTAACTTGGCTGATTTTGTCAACCAAAAGCCGGAGGCTAAATCTTATTACACGTTTACCGACTCTAACGCTCAAATGCACTTCCCACCACCTGGTATTCTAAGTGGTGTTAAGTCCAATACAAGAGCTGTTGCAAAAATGACAAATGTCTCTTTTACCTACCCAGGTGATGACAAGCCTTCTTTGAAGGACGTATCATGCTTCTTGAGTTTATCTTCACGTGTTGCTATTATCGGTGCTAACGGTGCAGGTAAGTCCACTTTGATCAAGTTAATGACAGGTGAATACGTTCCAACTTCAGGTAAGGTTGAAAAGCACCCCAACTTACGTATCGGATACATCGCGCAACATGCTTTGCAGCATGTGAATGAGCATAAGGAAAAAACTGCTAACCAGTATTTGCAATGGCGTTATAGATTTGGTGATGACAGAGAAGTCTTACTGAAAGAGTCAAGAAAGATTTCTTCGGAGGAAGAACGACTCATGATGGAAAAGCAAATAGATATCGGCGATGGTAGAGGAATGAGAGCAATTGAAGCCATTGTTGGAAGACAAAAGCTGAAGAAATCGTTCCAATACGAGATTAAATGGAAATGGTGGAAGCCAAAGTATAATTCTTGGGTTCCAAAAGAAGTTCTATTAGAAAACGGATTTGAAAAATTGGTTCAGAAATTCGATGACCATGAGGCTTCTCGTGAAGGTTTAGGTTACCGTGAATTAATACCAAGTGTAATTACAAAACATTTTGAGGGCATCGGTTTGGATTCTGATATTGCAAACCATACACCTCTTGGTTCACTTTCCGGTGGACAGTTGGTTAAAGTCGTTATTGCGGGAGCAATGTGGAACAACCCACATTTACTCGTCTTGGATGAGCCTACCAACTATTTAGATAGAGATTCATTAGGTGCTTTGGCAATGGCCATCCGTGAGTGGACTGGTGGTGTGGTTATGATCTCACATAACACTGACTTTGTTGGCGCCTTATGTCCTGAACAATGGTTTGTTGAAAACGGTATGGTTGTGCACAAAGGAATTAAGCAGGTTGACCAGTCCCAATTCGAAGACGGTGGAAACGAAGAAGCCGTTGGCCTAAAGGTATCAGCGAAGGCCGGTGAAGATGACGACTCTCCAGCAAACATTAAAGTCAGAATTAGAAAGAAGAGAATGACAAGAAACGAAAAGAAGGCCCAGGCCGAGCGTCGTCGTTTGCGTTACATCGAATGGCTCTCTTCACCCAAGGGCACTCCAAAACCAGCTGATACTGATGATGAAGAGGAAGAGGAATAGATCTAAATATCTACTCTGATAAGATTATACAGCATATATATATATATATTATTTGTATAGCTCACTTCACTGATCACATGGCGAAGAAGGAATATTGTGTAGATATTAGTAAGTTTAATTCAAAGGTAACTAGGCTTTATTTTAACGTTATTGTCGCTTTTGAGTGTACGCATTCTCTTCATCTTCGGTTATCTCAACCCCACCGGTGCTCTTGGCGACTTGGCTTGCTAGCATCTTTAAATAATCATCGTAATCGGCGTTTCCACATACACTCACAGTATTAAAACCCATTCCAAAGTGAGGGTAGGAGCCGATCTCAATATCTGGAGACACTTCTATCGCCCGATCCTGCAACTCCCGAAGTATCGAGGCTATCTCAGCCTCACTACGGGTCGTCTTAACGAAGTACCGCTTAAACGACCGAGATGGTTCAAGCTTCTTCTTGTAGTTTTCTTTCAGAATTGGAACCATGGCCTCTAACAACCTTTCAAAGAGTTGTGGAACCCCAGGAAGAATGTAAACCTTCCCATTTATCGAGCAAACAGGCACCCACATATCATCAAGGACATAATGATTTTTGACTCCATTTCCAGTCGGTAAGGTCGCCATACGGTAATAGTCCTTTAATGCCCTCTCAGTAAACCTCCCCTCCGGATTTGAAAACCGTTTCATGCGTTCTTTAACTTCATTATTGATTTCTGTATCCAATCCAAAACTCTTAGCTACACATTCATAGGTTATATCATCATGAGTAGGTCCAATACCACCAGAGGTCACCACAAAATCATATTTATTAGCAACCCTATTAACAGCTTCAATAATATCCTCTCTATGATCACGAACAGTAACAATCTCCTTCAATGCAATACCCAGATTGAAGCAGAACTTTGCGAAGTACGCACTGTTTGTATCTGTTATTTTACCGTTTAGAACTTCACTTCCTATAACCACTATACAAGCTGATGACATGTTCAACTTAGTACTTAAGAAACCTGTAGAATAGTTCAAGGTCTTTAATAATCTAAGATTCCTTAACATAAATCTACATAAACTAA
The DNA here is from genome assembly GCF_001548555.1 of Eremothecium sinecaudum. Lineage (NCBI taxonomy): Eukaryota > Fungi > Ascomycota > Saccharomycetes > Saccharomycetales > Saccharomycetaceae > Eremothecium > Eremothecium sinecaudum. The sequence continues at coordinate 902,069 of NC_030896.1, read as the reverse complement.
TCAACAATTGATAAATGCTTAAGGCATTGTATCGTTTTAAAGTCGAGTTTTATTTAAGGCATTGGTTGTGGTTGGGTTTTTTTCGAAGTCTTCAATCGAAATATCTCTGTCAGTTTTATACGACCTCATCGCTACACATTTACGATAATAACACCACTCATAGCTTATTAAATCAACCAATAATGTCTACTTTCAATGCCGAGACCGCTGATAACTTAGAAGATATCGAGAAGCAATTTGCTGTGGTTGCTGTTGAGCAAGCTGAAACATATTGGAATTTAATCACTAAAGTACCAGGTTCCAAACTTCGTCTAACAAAATATGATGATGAAATCTACGAAGCTTTCCAGAGTCATTTCCCTGAATATACCGATGTTAACCGGTTAGCGAAGTTTAATGAGGAGGAATTAAAGTCTCCAGTTGCCAAAGATAGGTGGAGGAAATTTATCAGTCTTTTCGAAGAGAAGATTGAAGACTTCAACTTCGGGACTCTATTGAGAACTGATGCTTCTCAAGAGTATGGTCAATACACAGCTTGTTTTGTTGTTAGAATCCAGTTCTATGCCTTTGAAATTGCAAGAAATAGACATAAGTTGAACGACTGGGCAGTTGGCCACTCGTAAGTGTTTGTAGGTTTGTATAATACTAGATAGGCAAACGTTTATTTTGAGATTTAATTAGTGAGAATGGTCCCCAGAGAAAGGCCAGTGAGAGTGTGAGTGGGATTTGGAGCGCTGTCTCAATTTTGTTTCCGGTACATTTATTGAGTATTGTTCTCTTTGGCGGGCGACTTCTTCAGCTTCTTGGCCTTGAAGCTCAGGTCTTTCCCCTGTGAACTCTATATTTACCGTTTTCAGGTAAGGCAAGTTCTTGTAAAGGACGGCACGGATGTGATCTGTGACGAGTTCGAACTCTTCGAGTGTCAAGACATTATCCCACCTTTGTAGCGGAACCTCGATGAGCATATTGGCATAGGCATTTGGTCCGGATACCATCACTACCAAGTTCTTCAAAACGTAAGGTTTCCCCGAGTTGTTGTTGGAACGCATGTTCTTAAGAGTCTCAGATGTTACCTCTTTGACTTCAAGGTATCGGGGCTCTGTTTCAGGCAGGGAGCGATCAATCAGTTCGTTAGCAGCCTGCGTTATTCCACGAAAGCCAGTGTTCACAACTAGTGCGGACACTAGTAGACCACCAAAGGCATCTAATGACGTCACGTTCAAAAAGTAGCCTGAGGAGATAGTCACAAGCGCAACAAGTGATGTTAGAGAGTCTATTCTATGGTGCCAAGCGTTCGCCATAAGCACGTTGGAATCCGTCTCTATCGCAACTTTCTTGGTAGCACGAAAAATCCATTCTTTAAGAATAATAGAACCCAAGGCAATCCATGCCGCATTAATGTTCGTCAAGTCTGCATTGTGGTGCGAGTGTGAATGGCCATGGGCTGAGATAATTTCAAGGATTGCATGCGGAACAAATGGTCCCACCAACGCACATAAAGAACTCCATCCAATCGACAGACCTGCCATTGTTAAGATTGATGACACGGCAAGTGAGCCAAGAGTTTCAATCTTGCCGTGGCCGTATGGATAATCATTAGAAGGCTTCTTATTTGCAAAAGATACCGCATATAAAGTCATTAAATCAGATACTAGGTCACTCAAAGCATGCACAGCATCAGCAAGCAAGGCCTGAGAATGAAACACTATGCCTCCGACAAACTTTCCAGCTGCTAAACCAATGTTAGAAAGCAACCCGATCCAAGTGATTCTAACACCACGATTTTTCCTGAACTCTTCTTTACTCATCACCAATAAAGGGTTGCCATGGGTATGGGAGTGATTGTGCGAATGCATATGCAACTTTTCGTGAACGGGAACTCTTGTAGCCATAGAGCCTAACCTAAAAGAACTGCTGCTTTCAGTTCTTGATTCACTGGTGTGAATATGATCGTGAGTATTTTCTTCATTAGCATGCTTCGTAAAGTTCTTTCCCAACGTTTTTTCCATATTATCTTGAACTCTATTCGTGGACGCCTTATTGTTCATTCCTGCACCCAGCATTCTAGT